>NC_083644.1:1039090-1114090 GCF_963576545.1 Limanda limanda
GACGAATCTGCAGAAAATCGTTAATCAGTGAAAACAATTTCCCTTATTTTATTGTGAAGGTTTATTACATCACTACAATATTTTACTGAATTACGCAATCAGTATTTTTATTTTTCCGATTTATTGACGTAAAAGCAACATTTTAAATAAATTTGTTCTAAAATCCACCAACTCATACAAATAAATCTTTATTGATTCTAGAGGAAATAATTTTATTATGAAACAGTAGAAATGATCAACTTTTATATTTTATTCTTGTAGCCAAAATAATCGCTGCTCTGCACTTATGACTTTGGACATTAATGAACTTTGGCGGATTGTTGCTAATGAGCTTCGTCCACGTGTTGGTCTCATCAGGAGGATGAAGATGATGAAGATGATGAAGATGATGCGGAAGAAGCGGCTCTGATCGAATAGTTTTAATTATTAACAGACAGATTTGAATCAGAAACTTCCTGAACACAAAGAAAAAAAGTAAAAAACATTCTGGAGGTTTTAAAATGTAATTTACTTAAATTTCTGTTTGGATTTTATTAAGATTTAATTTCGTCCACCTCGGAATTAACTTAATTCGAATTGTACTATTTATTTATTAAATGTACTTAAACTCAGCGTGATGAGTCAAATTTAGACTGTCCAACAATAATATTTTATTAATTTTAATTTAATTTGAAAGAAATAAAGGTTGAAAGAAACATGTAAATTCTACACTTTAATTGTGTGCTACTAAAGGTGATATTTAAGTCAAAAATAACTTAATAGTAATTTAACAATTATAATAACTGTATTTTTTTTAATACCTCTCTTCCTCCCCCAAATATATTTGTACATGTATTTGTTGTTTCAGTTTTTTGTGTTAAAGTCTGAAACAGGCAGAATAATCACGGTTCTTATTTAACGTCTCTGGGTTCGGTGATAAATGAACAGTTTGTTTCAGAGTAAATGTTTGAGTCAATTTGCGTTTTCAGCTGCAGTTTAACTTCTCTGCTGTTATTTATATTCCATTTAAAAACTAAACTGGATATTAATAAAAAAAAATCAAGACTCAATCTGAGAGAATAAAAAGATTCAGAGATTTGTGGTAAAATAAATGAAATTAAAAAAGTGTCATAAACCAAACATCAAAACAGGAGGAACATCATTTATTTAAAAACTCCTCACTTTGAATTTCAGGCTCTGGTGATTTACTTTCGTATTTTCTACTTTTCCTCAAATAATTTTGTGAAGGAAAATGTTTAATTTCTTTAAAGTCTTAATATTAAATTGTATAACAGGTAGAAACTCAATGTGCTGATTTAAATGGAATAAAGCAGCAACACATCGGCCGGAAGAAGAAAAACCTTTAATTAAAATAAGTTCATATCATCAATTTAAAAAAAGATAAATTATGAGATAAATCTGAGGAACCACAAATCTGCTTTTTTAGCCTAAATATATTTTAAAGATTTTCTAAAAGAGAAGATGAAGAAAAAATAAATCTTTGCTTTTGTTTCGTGAAAAACTGAACATTTCTTTTTTCAGCTAATTTAAAATTCTTGTCTGAAATAATCTGAAGAAGAAAATCACTTTTCAGTTCAAGTGTTCACGTGTTAGAAGATTAATTTTAATTAAAGGTCAAAGGGTAAAAAGATTATGAAGCTCAGCAGTTCTTAGATTTACGCCCGATCACTTTGAACCTGAATGCATCACTAACTGAACAGTCTTAAAAAAAGCTAAGATTCATTTTATACTGGAGACTTTTAATCTTAATTTTAATTTAATATATTTTATAAACTTCACTCAGGTTAAAGATAGAAAACTGTTTCCACCTTTAATCCACTGGAAATAGTCTTTAAAATGATTTTCATTATGACTTGTGTCTGTGTCTCTATCTGTTTAAATTACAATAAAGACAGATATTATAATTATAAAGAAAGATTTACAGCATAAAGACAGAATGAAAATATAAAGGAAGAATATAGAGAAAAAAAGAAAAGAAAAAAATATTTTAATCAGCTGTAATTTAATTCATTAAATGATCAGAAACGGTTCTTCATCAAATTATGTGAAATTATTCAAACATTTCACCAATTTCCTGTAAATAATAGTGAATAAAGTAAATAAACCTTCAATTGAAAACAAACTTGAAATCAGATGTTTTAAACATCGATAATAAAAGTACAGATTTTAGTTTAGAGTCAAAACAATGAAAATTATCGATCATTTCATTTTCAATCTGTTTATACTTGTTGACTCTCAGCTGCCTCCTGATTGGCTGAGACTGTGGAGGGAGTGTGGGGGGGCTCATTAGACCCCATGTTGACAGTAAAACAAACAGCAATGACACACACACACACATAGTACACTGTTTCATGAAGGAAGATGCGGCAGTGTGTGTGTGTGTGTCTGTGTGTGTGTGTGTAGTTAATGTTTTGCGTCGTGGTTGTTTAACATTAAAATCTTCGGCTCGTCTCAGCGTTTCAAACGTACGACTTTCTCCAGAAAATGTATTTTAACATGAATTATTATCACATTAACTTTAAATCTCTTCAGCTTCAGACTTTGCTTGCTCAGGATATTTATCTGTTCTCCATTCGCTGAAGAAAATCATGAGATTTGAGGGAAAGCTGCAGAAAATATAATAAGTTAAATTAATATAATAAGAAAACGACTCCTGGGTCCTGACGACACATTTTCATTTTCATGATAAATCTTATTAAAAACAAACACATGATGCTGCCAAATAGTAAATATATTTATGTTAGACGTTAAAATATTCAATTTGTCTCCAGTTTGACTAAATATCAACAATAGAAAACGATGATAAGAGATTTAACGTCACAAACCACCTCAGTGAAAACAAGTGAGAAGAAACAAGAAACACACGAGACAGGAAACAATGATTCTAGATGTTGTGTTGTAATAACAACCCAAAGTTTCCAAAACACAACCAGCAACAGACTTACACACACACACACACACAGACACAGACACACGGACACACACACACACACACACACACAGACACACACACACACACACACACACACACACAGACACACACACACGGACACACAGAATTTAAAACCAGAATCTGTAGACTTGAAAATATGAGCGAACAGCTCCTCAAAGTGTAAATACTCAAAAGACGAGTGTGAATGTACTGAGGGGCTGTGTGTGTGTGTGTGCGTGTGTGTGTGTGTGTGTGTGTGTGTGTGCATGTGTGTGTGTGTGTGTGTGTGTGTATGCGTGTGTTAGGCATGAACATGGATGAGCACGTTCTGTTTTCTTTTCTCACTCCTCTGTGAAAGTGTTATTTTGTGGTTTCGTTGTTGCCACAAGGCTCCAACACACACACACACACTCTCAGACTCACACACTCACAGACACACCCAAACTCACACACACTCACAGACACACACACACACTGATCTTGAGGGTGTTTCACAGCAGATTTAATTTTATATCGTCTTTTTGCTGAAGAGATTTAGTTTGTTTGCTCACTAGTGTGTTTGTTTATTAGTGAAGCTGTTTGTTATTGAGGCTGTTTGTGTGTTTGTGTGTCTGTGTTTGTGTGTTATTGAGGCGGTTTGTGTGTTTGTGTGTTATCGAGGTAGTAGATCAGGGAACGAGTGTTTTGTCTTTGCTGAGAATCGAACTACAAAGTAATGTGTGAACGTCCATGTTAGTGTTTCTGAGCTGGGTTCAGTTTCTGATGAATTAACAATAATCAATAACAATCAGTTTTATTTATATGTTTTTCTCTCTGTGATGGAGAATGGTTTTTTTTGAAGAGCAATGCCACAAATTAATTATTCTTTTTATTCCAACCTCAAACTCTTTGAAGTGGAACGACCGTCCCTTTAAGACGAGACGTGTTATTTACTTCTTTGTTATTTCTGTCTTTAATTGATCGTGTGGTCGAGAGAGTAATAATGAGAACAGAGAGAGAGAGAGAGAGAGAGAGAGAGAGAGAGAGAGAGAGAGAGAGAGAGAGAGAGAGAGAGAGAGAGAGAGAGAGAGAGAGAGAGAGACAGAGAGAGAGAGATTGTGAAGAACATGTTGTAACCTTGTGAGTCTGAGATGTTCTTGAGCTCTGGAGGTTCGAAGGAGGAACTCGATGTTTTAGGGAGAAATGGTTTTGTTTGTTCTCACAGATAAAAAAGTAAAATGGCGACTGTAGGTTTCTCCTTGTTCCTCAGCCCATGTGAGAAAGAAGTCATGGAACGTTACGAAGTATTTTTAAAAACTTGTCGCTGTGAGATATTTCAAATACGACCATTGATTTATTTAGTTTTTTTGGAAAATAACCGGAGCAGGAGTTAAAATGTTGAAATTACAAATCAAACGTTACACATGAGAATGAAACTTCTTCCTGGTCCTGGGTCCGTTCCCTGGATGAAGGTCTGTGTGTTGAAGGTGAATGTGAGCGGCTCTTCAGCCTGAAGCAGGAGGACGAGACCCGTCTGTTATTAAACTCTGATGCTTCCCGACACGGAGCTTTCAACCTCTTACTTCTTCATTTGTTTCCCTCCAGCAAAAGAGAAATAACATCTGAAGCTAAAGACCAAAGCACCCGTGGGCAGAGCTGCACTTTGCTTCACCCGCATGAAGGTTTAACCTGATCTCCTCTTCCTCTGCAGATGAACAGATGAACACGGAGGAGAAGAAGAAGAGGAAGCAGCGCAGGAACAGGACCACCTTCAACAGCAGCCAGCTGCAGGCGCTGGAGCGAGTGTTCGAGAGGACGCACTACCCGGACGCCTTCGTCCGGGAGGACCTGGCCCGCCGGGTCAACCTCACCGAGGCCCGAGTCCAGGTGAGAGCGCCGGGCAGCACGGATCTGATCCCATCCACCGCTGATCAAACAGGAAGGAGCACTCAGATTGAACGGTCACCGTGGTTACGTAGCAGGAAGTGACCCGAGGACGTTAAAACTGCAGCGACACATAAACGAAGATGTTTGAATAAACGTGAAACACAGAAGGAACCTGGTGGGATATTAATGAATCAAACTCAAACTGTCTCCTCATCAAATCACTTTTAAATTCACTAGATCCACATTTATTATGTTATTATTATAATATTATTTATTTGCATTAAATCACACGCACTCCTACACCTCAGGCCTCTAACAGGTCAGATATCAGTGGAAGCGTCTCCTTCACGTCCTCCTGGTGTCCTCTGAACTCGTCCTCTGAACTCGTCCTCTCACCCGTCCTCCTGAGAGCAGCAGCAGGTATCAGTCCCCAGGTTTCATATCAACGTGGACGTCTGAGGACAAGTGGACGTCTCTGCTCCGTCTCACAGCAGAGACACAGCCTGAGAGCAGCTGGTCCCAGAGGACGTGATTGGATCTGATCAGAAAAGTGGACGTAATGACGTCTCATTTCCTCAGCGGTTTACAGATCACTGATACACACCGAGAGCACGGACACACACACACACACACACACACACACACACACACACACACACACACACACACACACACACACACACACACACACAGTCGCTCACGTGATGATGCTTCCAGTTCCCATGACAACGAACGTGTCTACAGGACGAGTTCATTGGTCTTCAGAGACAAATCAAAGTTAAAGAAGTTTCTGTCTCTTCAGCTTCAGTTTGGTTTATTTAGTTATTTGATGATTAAAACGGGCGGTGGACTTCATGATCGACAGCTGAGACTGACTCCTGATTGGTTTAGAGCCTGTCCCCCCCCCCCCCCGATCACTGCTGCACAGACTCTGGCTCTTAATGCACAAGATGGCAGCGTCTGTTGGTGTCTGTGATGCTTTCGGCTTCGTCCGTGGAGGAAGTGGAGACGCGTCGTCCATCTTTACTCACCGTCTGGGCTTCACCAAACTAGAGCGCCATCTAGTGGCCGTGCAGGTTGTGTTTATGACCTTTAAACTGTAAACATAGGAAGAAACGTTGAGAAAAACTGTGGAACCAGAAACTTCTACTGGACAACACGAGGTCGGCGTCGCTGGGATTCAACAACGACACAAACACACAAACACACAAAGACACAAACACACAAACACACAAAGACACAAACACACAAAGAGAACCGGGAACGTTTCCTGCAGATCGATGTGAATCTCTAACGTCTCCTCAGTTTCTCCCGTGTGTCTTTAATCAGCGAAGGGAAAGTATTTGTTCTGTGGGCAGCGCGAGCGGGGGAAGAGGAAACAGTGATGATGGAGAGAGAGAAGCAGGAGAGAGAGAGAGAGAGAAGCAGGAGAGAGAGAGAGAAGCAGGAGAGAGAGAGAGAGAAGCACATCTGTGATTAATGTGAAGCAGAGAGCGATGCAGAAAGCCTTTGATAGAAGAGACTTCGGGTCCATTCCTGAGGGCGTGCGTCAGCGGCCGGCGAGCCCCCCCGAGCGCTCGCAGCTTCTAATAATGGATTTGATTTCACCACACTGAGGAACAACATTAGCATCACCCCCCCCCCCCCCCCCCAGAGGAAGGAGAGAGGTTTTAAAGGAGCGTGAGATGCAGAAAGTCATCTGGAACAAAACAGAAAAACTTCTGGTCTGTTTGATTTGTTTTTAAATGATTTGTACGAGCTGATGTCGTCGTGTCAGTGAAACCGGACGAAGCTTCCAACTCTTAACGACTTTAAGATCAGAGGTGATTAGTGCGTGATCTCATCAGGTCATGTGACGCGTTCATGTTCTATCTGTGACATCACCAACCATAAACACAAGAGAGACAAAGAGGAAACAACAGGATCAGACTTTAATCATCGTTTCTGTCAAATAAGAATATTACACATGTCTCCGCCCCTTTGTCCCAAACATGTCTGCTGTGTGATGATCAGGTGATGATGCTGTGATGATCAGGTGATGATGCTGTGATCTTAAACGTGTCTGCGTTGTTTCTTCTCTCTGGTTCCAGGTCTGGTTCCAGAACAGAAGAGCTAAGTTCCGTAGGAATGAGCGTGCGATGCTGGCCAGCAAGAACGCCTCGCTGCTCAAGTCGTACTCCGGGGACGTGACGGCGGTGGAGCAGCCCATCGTACCGCGGCCGGCGCCACGCCCCAACGACTACCTGTCCTGGGGCAGCGCCGCCCCCTACAGGTAGAGTCCACACCCGCATCACACAGCTACCTGACCTGCACTTTCCACGTAGATACATTTTTATAGAAATAAATTAAGAAAGATCAGAAAATACTAGCAGGAGAAAGAAAGAAACTGATTCTCATTTGTCTTCGGTTCAAAAAACACAAGCTGATACAACAATAACTGCATGTGAACACACACACACACACACACACACACACACACACACACATACACACACACACACACTCTTATTGTTTCATTTCCTCTTCTTCTACCTGCTCATGTTCTTCATTCTTGGCTCGCTCGTCTTCATCTCCTCTGATCCACCTGGACTCAAACTGACCCTCGGTCCCGAGCCGCAGGTCGTCTCGCTCCACCTGCCCCCCCGCACGCCGTCAACACGCCGTGAACACGTGTGAGAGCACGAGAGGTTTTCTTTATTATCAACAAATCTGAAAACTCACAGGGGACAACGAGTAAAACACACCAGAGACACACACACACACACGCACACACACACACACACACACACACACACACACACACACACACACACACACACACACACACACACACACACACACACTCACTCTCTGTCCCGTTCACCTCCACGACGACTGAACCTGATTTTACAAAAGGAAACCACACGTTTGTGACCTGTTTTTAAAGAGTCATGATGTCATGAGGACCCAGTGGCGAGCGCCACAGACAGGAAGTGACCACACGTCACCGGCTCCGGTCTTTTCAGGAGATTTGTTGATAATAAGGAAAATGTAGACGATGTTGACTGATCCTTTAAAATCTGTTCAATCTGTTCTATTCACTCTCTGGTTCTTCATCAGAAACTTTATTTCTACTGTTTCCTTCACTTTGCTGCTTCAAGACAAACTGACCTGTGAATAATCTCATTCAGATATTCAATAATAGAAGTATTATTTTTATATATTTAGAATTTTAAAAATCAAACAAAATGTGTAGAGTAAAGATACGATAAGAGTATTTGGGCAGTTTTGAAGAAAAAAATATTAATTAAGGTCCAAATATGAGAATAACGTTGTTTTTTAATTAGAGGAAAGTTTTACTATTTCAAGAAAAAACTCTATTGTCTTTATTTTATGACTTTATTATCAAGATGTCAGATTAAATTTCTGTTGAAGTGACTTTCATTCTCATTTCAGACAAACCAGTGATTCTAATGAAACTGTTTTTTATTGCATGATTTTTATACTATTGGATTTAAACTCAAACTTTAATACAACAAGCAAAACACTAAATGACACCTTCAGCTTTCTGTGTTTTATGTTTTGCAGATTTTCAGTGACAGAGTATTTAACGTTTAACTTCAATTGTTACGTTAATTTTAATAAAAATGACACGTCTCATGTTTTGAATTAAATCCTCGAGGACGATGGAGCAGAGTGAAGCTCAGTCACAGTTTGTGTCGTCTGAATAAAATGATCATCTTTAATAAATCAGAGTCAAAGAGACAACACTGTTCAGCTGCTTCATATTTGAGCTTTAATGTCCCGAAGCAGCTGTGAACACTGAAGTCCCAGATCAGATCCCAAGTGTCCTCTGTCCTCTTGCTCCTGCGTCTCCGAGCCGGACTCGTCCCTCTGTCCCTTCTCTTCACCTCAGAGAACTCTCTCCTCACTCACACTGATTGTGTTGAATCCAAACAGCCTCTCGTCCTCCGAGCGGTGACGGATCCCGCGACCTCTCTGACGAGGTGATAATGTGAAAACAAACCGTATTAAATCCGGCGTCGACCCCGTGACCCCGTGACCCCGTGACCCCTCGCTGCTACACTGCACCAGGTCGTGAACGCTGCCGGGCGACACTTCTTCTGACTCTGGTTACATCGTGATTTACAGTAAACCTCCGTCACCAGACTCGGTGTAAAACGTCAAACGCTCGACGCTCAGTTCGGGGGGGGGGGGGGGTGTTGTGTGCATCCTGCTACGTGCTGCTAACACTTGTGTGTTTTATCCTAAAGCTGGTATCCGATGCCGGAGGGGGGGCCAGTACGAGTACCACAGAAGATGCTGCCGTCAGAGAACAAGTACGCTTCCACTCTACTTCATCTGCTTCCTCTTCTTCTGTCTGTGAAGAAAGTTCATGTTCTCAAAACTCTGATTTACAAATGTTTTCTCATCATATTTAGTCTAATTTTTTTTTTTTTTGTTGTCATCTGTTAATTCTTACTTAAATAGAGTTCATAAAATAGTTTTATTGTGTTTGTCTTTTATTGACTTTAACAGTGTTTTTGCATCACTGGACTTTTCACCTCTCGTCCTAAAGAATATTTTTATAAACAATCGTTTCTCTTCTGTTTTCCAGCAGAAGATTAGAATATGTTTGAGATATATAATCTATATAGAATCTGTCAGTGAGCATCTTCTCTGATTGGTCGTGTTGTGTCGACGTTTAAAAAAACGTTTGATGAATCTTCACACTATGATAATGAAATGGAAAGTTTTTCCAAATACTTCTTTCAATGACAACATTTACAAAAAACATTTTTTTATCTTAACAGCGTCGTCATGTGAAAATAACAAAAAGAAATGATTAATGTGCAGAAGTCCAACGCAACAATAAGTGAAGAAAAGTGAGAGAAGAAAAATATACATCTTCCCCTCATCTACCAAATAATCTGCACAAATGTCTGATTGATTTAGTTTCACATTTAAACGAGTTAATTATTTATTTACACAGAAATAACTGAATTGAGTAAAACGAGTTTAAATTAAATTAAATTAGGACAAAAGACACAAAGCATGAAGATTATAATTATTTTATTTACTTTATTAATTAATTTAATTCTAAAGAAGAATCACAGAAAAGGAAAGCTTTCTCCAGGACGGTGAATTAAAAACAGAATTACAAAGTGAAGTTCAAACGAACCTGATTCTCTGCTCTTCCTGTTCTGATGACTTCCTGTTGAAGTGTCTCTGTGTGTTTTGTCTGATCTGGTTTGAATCTCAAGGCTCCTTCTCTTCTTTCCTCAGCCTCAGCTTCAGGTGACGTAACCTTCTCGCCTCTTTTCCTCTCGTCTCTCAGCACCATGGCCACCTACCCGCCCACCTGCTCCAACACCAACACGTCCCAGGGAATGAACATGGCCAACAGCATCGCCAACCTGCGGCTCAAAGCCAAGGAATACAGCTTGAACCAGGTGCCCACGGTCAACTGAGAGGAGGAGGGGGAGGCGAGGGGACGCCGGACCCCCGCGGCCGGGCGCCGTCTCCGGGATGAGCATCATCTCACGTGACCTGGAGGGCGGAGCCTCCTCTCTGATGGAGCCACTTCCATGGCGTTCTACTCCACTTAAACCTGAAGGACACCAGGCGGTGTCGGAGTCTGTCCCCTCGTCCCGAGCGTCGCTGAACTCTCTGTCCAAAGGCGTCTTGTTTGGAAGTTGTAGCTGAATATCTGCGTAGTTTTACTTTTGTGATTGTGACTGAAACGGAGGCGAGTTCCCCAAAGATCTTTTCCTTCTTCTACCCAGAGGTCTTTGCATCGCCTGAGACTCACGAGCGGACACGTGGATTTGTCTTTGTCCGTCTGCGCTGGAGCTAAAGACTCAAACTGGGATCAACAACTCTCTTTTATCATTTTCTTTTTTTAAATCAACAACAAAGTGCCAAAGAACTTTCTGACATTTATGCAAACTTTTTTAAATAGTTGTTATTTTCACATTTCTTTCCATGTTATACCACTGACAGTCAAACATTTTCATATAATAGTCCAATATAAAGGAGAAGCTAATGTATTTCTGAAGCCAAAACCAGAAGATTCTCCTCATTTCCTATGATATCCTTTATCTGTAACAGAATAAAAACTTGTATATGAATAAAATGCATTTCAAGCAGTGCAGCCGCTCAGTTTAAAGAGTTTTTACTTTCCCGGTTTGTGTCCTCGAACAAACTCTGCCTGGATCTTTACTCCTGGAAGATTTGTGACGAATCACTAGAAAAATATACGATGAGGCCGAAACTCTGCTTCAGGAACTAAAAGAAATAAGTATGTTTATGGTTCAGACCATTTGGAAAGCAAAATGATCCCGGAGCTCGTGCACGGCCCATAAACCGGAGATTTACAACTCGAGAACAGATTCCGCTTCAGGAAAAACCTCAAGCTGTTCCCGCTTTGTGTGTTTTCTTTTTTCCTGATTACCACAACCTGAAATTTCCATCTTAAAAACCGGATATTTATGAGCAGGGAAATCCTCTCCTTAATGCTCCGGGCCCCGGGGCCTCGTTGGGCCGCGGCTGTCAGACGAGGTGTTTCTTCTCCTTGGCCCCTCGTGACCTTCACCGTCAACAAACACATGTCCACACTCGTCCTCGCCCGGCGCACAAGGGCCGTAAAAGAGTTCTCGCATGAAACCGCAGCCGGCGTGGTCGCGTTGTCGGGTCTCGTGATGTCACCGCTGCAGAGGAGCGTCCGTCACAACACACGAGGAGAATCTGCTTCATCACATGTTTCATTTACTCTGATTACGGTGAAGAGGATTTACACCTTAAAACTGAATCTTATTCTTCTGCTGAACCCGGCTTGAAAATCATTTTCTAAATTCAAATTATTTCAGGAAACTTTAATCTCAACGATCTGCTGCTTGTTCACAGTTTCACTTCCTCCTCATTCGTTTTATTTGACCTCAGTGCTGCTTTAGATTTTTGAGCCTTTTCGTCACTTTTACTTCTGGACTTTGTGCAGATTCAAATTTTAGACTCAACGTGCGACGAGCGTAGATATCTGTTTTTCCCAGAATCTCTGGAAACAGCTTTAAAAATAAGTTTTTGAGTTTTTCCTAAAAGTTGTTTTTCTGTTAGGATATGGAAACGCTCGGCTCTGGACGTGAGGAGCTCGTCTTCCCTCCGTCGGCTCCGGGTGGTTCTGGGTTTGAGTCTCTTCGTGTTAAATAGTTTTCATGTTTAGTTTCTCGAGCTGAAGCTGAGATGAAGGTTTAGTTTTCTCGAGCTGAAGCTGAGATGAAGGTTTAGTTTTCTCGAGCTGAAGCTGAGATGAAGGTTGATTTTCTCGAGCTGAAGCTGAGATGAAGGTTTGGTTTCTCGAGCTGAAGCTGAGATGAAGGTTTAGTTTCTCGAGCTGAAGCTGAGATGAAGGTTTAATTTTCTCGAGCTGAAGCTGAGATGAAGGTTTAGTTTCTCGAGCTGAAGCTGAGATGAAGGTTGATTTTCTCGAGCTGAAGCTGAGATGAAGGTTTAGTTTTCTCGAGCTGAAGCTGAGATGAAGGTTTAGTTTCTCGAGCTGAAGCTGAGATGAAGGTTTAGTTTCTCGAGCTGAAGCTGAGATGAAGGTTGATTTTCTCGAGCTGAAGCTGAGATGAAGGTTTAGTTTCTCGAGCTGCAGCGGGAGCGACTCTTCCTCTTCCCTCTGGTTCCTGTGTTGTGCTGCTTGCGCTCGGTGGTATGTCCAGTGTCAGACTCCTGTCCCCCCCCCCTCTCCCCTGCCAGGCGCCCCTCTCACCTTTCATGGCCGGGCCCTGGGCTGACCTGAAGTGATTCCAGATGTGGAGATCTTTTTGACCCCCCCGCCCTCGCCCCCAGGCCTCGGCCAGCCACTCCATCAGGCCTGACAGCGTCCCCTCGGACAGCGTCTCTCCTCGCCTGAGCACATGACATACAAGGCAACCCCCCCCCCCCACCACCACCACCACCACCAGCACCAGCACCACTCCCTCTCCTCCCCCTCACCCACCCACCCCCACCCTCAGCAGCACATCTGGAGCTCGTTACAGCGGAGACAGTGCGAGCGAGGGGGGGGCGGGGAGTCTGAGAGCCGAGTGCGAGCGGGAACCCGAGCGTTTCTTCACCCTTCTCCTCTAAAACATCCAAACCCTTTTTTCCTTCCTCTTTCATCCCCTCTTTTCTCTTTGTTTTGTTTCTTCTCCTCTCTTGACTTTTGCTGCCCCCCCCCCCCACCCCCCCCACCCCCCCCTCAGCCCTCCCTCTCTCCGCCTGCAGTGATCTTTGTCCCGCTGTCAGTGCCACATGATCACAAATACTTTATTAATGAGTGGTTTTGGAAAAAGAGAAAAAGAAAGAGGAGAAGAGACGAGAGGAGAAGCCTCTGAGTGAAATACTGCCCAGCTGCGAGCAGTGTGTGTGTGTGTGTGTGAGCAGTGTGTGTGTGTGTGTGAGCAGTGAGTGTGTGTGTGTGTGAGCAGTGTGTGTGTGTGTGTGAGCAGTGTGTGTGTGTGTGTGAGCAGTGAGTGTGTGTGTGTGAGCAGTGTGTGTGTGTGTGTGAGCAGTGTGTGGTTGTGTGTGTGAGCAGAAGAATGTCCCGAGCGGTGGAGTTTCCACGCGGAGTCGAGTTGACGGAGAGGTTGCACTGTTTGTGTGATTAAGTCACTATTATTACACACTTCTCCTAAACACAGATGAACGACTCTCTCTCTCTCTCTCTCTCTCTCTCTCTCTCTCTCTCTCTCTCTCTCTCTCTCTCTCTCTCTCTCTCTCTCTCTCTCTCTCTCTCTCTCTCTCTCTCTCTCTCTCTGCCGCGTTGTAAAGGAAACATAATTAACTTCAATCTGCCGACTCAAGGTTAACGCTGATGAGCATGTGGAGCGACTCAGCGTTTCTTCTTCTGCAGGAACGCAGACTCTCTGGCTGCTTTCACATGAAGAAGACGGTTTCTTTTCCTCACTGTTCTTGAGAGAAAACACATTATTTCACAACGTCAACCTAATTTTACTCTGTTCCATCACAACCGGAGTCGTCTCCTCGTAGCAGCTGTGAATCTCTCGGTATTAAATTCATAGTGTTTTTTGTCTGGTGCCAGTTGTCGGAGCCAAGAAATCGCAGGAATAGCGTTTTCTTTATGTGGCGAGGCGGAGACGCAGCTTCAGACGAAGACTTGTCAGATCTTCTCACAGCGTCTCAATCCAACTTTCTGAAGTCAGGATCTGGCTGAAAGAGTTAATCCATAAATCCAAGTGTCGACATGGATCAGCATTTTTCAGTTTGGATTCTCAGGATTCAGCCTTTTCTGGTCCAGACGTTGGAAGAAGATGCTGATTTTAGTTCAGGTTTGCTCGTGTGTCTCAGTTGAGGTTTCGTATGATCGTCTCTGCCCAGAAGAAGAAACTCCGGATTCTGTCGAGAAGGAGAAACCTCATTAAAAACGTGGATATCAACACATGTTAATATCTTAAAGTCAAAGAGAGGGGGAGGCGGCTTCTTCCTGTCAGCAGCTTCGTGGAAACACGTCTTTTGTGTTAAAGTAGTCGGTGATTACATTCCCACTGAGGACGATTCCCACTGAGGACGATTCCCACTGAGGACGATTCCCACTGAGGACGATTCCCACTGAGGACGATTCCCACTGAGGACGATTCCCACAGAGGACGATTCCCTCTGAGGACGATTCCCACTGAGGACGATTCCCACTGAGGACGATTCCCTCTGAGGACGATTCCCACTGAGGACGATTCCCACTGAGGACGATTCCCACTGAGGACGATTCCCACTGAACACGATTCCCACAGAGGACGATTCCCACTGAGGACGATTCCCACAGAGGACGATTCCCACAGAGGACGATTCCCACAGAGGACGATTCCCACTGAGGACGATTCCCACTGAGAAATTCCCACTGAGGACGAATTCCCAGAGAGGACGATTCCCACTGAAGACGATTCCCACTGAAGACGATTCCCACTGAGGACGATTCCCACTGAGGACGAATTCCCAGAGAGGACGATTCCCACTGAGGACGATTCAGGACGATTCCCACTGAAGACGATTCCCACTGAAGACGATTCCCACAGAGGACGATTCCCACTGAGGACGATTCCAACTGAGGACGATTCCCACTGAGGACGATTCCCACTGAGGACGATTCCCACAGAGGACGATTCCCTCTGAGGACGATTCCCACTGAGGACGATTCCCACAGAGGACGATTCCCACTGAGGACGATTCCCACAGAGGACGATTCAGGACGATTCCCACTGAAGACGATTCCCACTGAGGACGATTCCCACTGAGGACGATTCCCACAGAGGACGATTCCCACTGAGGACGATTCCCACTGAGAAATTCCCACTGAGGACGAATTCCCAGAGAGGACGATTCCCACTGAAGACGATTCCCACTGAAGACGATTCCCACTGAGGACGATTCCCACTGAGGACGAATTCCCAGAGAGGACGATTCCCACTGAGGACGATTCAGGACGATTCCCACTGAAGACGATTCCCACTGAAGACGATTCCCACAGAGGACGATTCCCACTGAGGACGATTCCAACTGAGGACGATTCCCACAGAGGACGATTCCCACTGAAGACGATTCCCACTGAGGACGATTCCCACTGAGGACGATTCCCACTGAGGACGATTCCCACTGAGGACGATTCCCACTGAGGACGATTCCCACTGAGGACGATTCCCATTGAGGACGATTCCCACTGAGGACGAATTCCCAGAGAGGACGATTCCCACTGAAGACGATTCCCACTGAGGACGAATCCCATTGAGGACGATTCCCATTGAGGACGATTCCCATAGACGACGAATTCCCATAGACGACGATTCCCACTGAGAACGATTCCCACAGAGGACGATTCCCACTGAAGACGATTCCCACTGAGGACGAATTCCCAGAGAGGACGATTCCCACTGAGGACGATTCAGGACGATTCCCACTGAAGACGATTCCCACTGAAGACGATTCCCACAGAGGACGATTCCCACTGAGGACGATTCCAACTGAGGACGATTCCCACTGAGGACGATTCCCACAGAGGACGATTCCCACTGAAGACGATTCCCACTGAGGACGATTCCCACTGAGGACGATTCCCACTGAGGACGATTCCCACTGAGGACGATTCCCACTGAGGACGATTCCCTCTGAGGACGATTCCCACTGAGGACGATTCCCACTGAGGACGATTCCCACTGAGGACGATTCCCATAGACGACGATTCCCACTGAGAACGATTCCCACAGAGGACGATTCCCACTGAGGACGATTCCCTCTGAGGACGATTCCCACTGAGGACGATTCCCACTGAGGACGATTCCTACTGAGGACGATTCCCACTGAGGACGATTCCCACTGAGGACGATTCCCACTGAGGACGATTCCCATTGAGGACGATTCCCACTGAGGACGATTCCCACTGAGGACGAGTCCCACTGAGGACGATTCCCACTGAGAACGATTCCCACTGAGAACGATTCCCTCTGAGGACGATTCCCACTGAGGACGATTCCCACTGAGGACGATTCCCACTGAGCCTGACGACCTCTGACCTCCAGTGTCACCAACTCGTTGAGATTCACACTTCGTTGCTCTTTTGTTCATCTGGTCTCGTCTGGTTTCATCTGTAACTTCCAGTCTCCTGTCGATGTCTCCACGTAAAGAAACTCGAGTCATAAACAAGTTCACACAGATGATTGAAATGACTTTATCCAGAATTTATAAAAGTTTACGACTTCTTTTGAGCGATGTGACGTGTTTGTGAGCGATTCACATGAAAACGTCTATTTCAGTTTAGTTTGAGCTCACTTTGCTCTAAATGACAGAGACTCCAAAGTACAGGATGTCAGGAGCTAAAAGTCACTTTCTGAGTTTTCCCACAGAGACAAAGATAGTTCCCCTCTCGTCCTGGAGGTAACGTAATGCCGCTGTGATAAACGCTTCTGGCTCAACTTAAAATGGCTGCTGCCGCGAGCGCTCTGGTCCTGGATGAATTTGCTTTTTAATTCTCCCGGCGCGGCTGAGGTCCAGGAGGGCAACAACCAAAACAACAATTATGGTGAGTGACATGACGTGAGCTCCCAGACATCATCGCTATATAATCATCGCCGGGTTCGTACTCCCTCGTGGTGCAGGAACTATTTTGAGTGTTGGAGCAGTTTGCCGATGTCTTACAGGAAGTCCGGCCTCTCGCAGCAGAACACGTGCACGACCTGGGAAACATGGAGAAGTCTGGACAGCGCAGACATTTGTGACCACAGGGAATTCATCATGAATCATCGTCCGGCGGCCTCACGGAGCGTTCGAGCTCCGAAACGCCTTCTGCCTTCAGACCGCTCTGGTTGGAGAAGCGGTTAAAAGACGGATTGATCTGTCGAGTGTCTCCACCAAGCTGCAGAGAATCTGACCTCTGCTCCAACTGTCAGGTTAATCATCAGAGCGTTTCCTCAGAGGACGGATGTGACTCTTCCTCCCTCTGCTGGACACTGACTGTCCTCACAGGCCACCACAAAGCAAAGGGACCAAAACAAGTGACTCAAAGAATCAAACCATGAGAAAACTAATGATCTGCTCAATCTCTAAAAACCTTTTATTCTAACTAACCTAAAAGAATAAAACCTGTTTCTCTATCGATCTTCACGTTTGACACGTGATGCTGTGGAATGAAGAAATATTAAACGATACCTTAGAAAAATACTTAAATGAATATAAGTCTCACATTGGTCCGTTTAGTGCCGGTTCTGGAGCGATCCATCATCACCACAGTTTCCTCTGGTGACTCCCAGATGTCATGGAGCTGGATTGATTTCCTTCTGCTGCTCTGAGAACTCACAGATTCATGCAGACAATCGAAAACTTAATAAGAAGGAATTTTTAACAAAGATTTTAATTTGTTCATTTCAGGGGAGACGTCAAACAACCAAAACTTTAACTATGACTAAATCAGTAAATATCTGATTAGACCACAGACGACATGACAGCTCCTAAGAGTGAAGCCGAATCCTCTTGATCGCCTCCTGGTGGCTGGTTGCAGCATAGATCATATTCCACTCCTCCATGTTAACAGATGGGACATAGATCAAACTAAAGATTCTAAGTAAACATTAGTGTCTGTCACTGTCACTGATGTTTGTTCAAGAGTTCCTGATCAGTTTGGTTTCATTAGTTATTTGATGATGACCCAGGATTGGTTGAGTGCATGTATCCCTCGACACACTGTGTGTGTGTGTGTGTGTGTGTGTGTGTGTGTGTGTGTGTGTGTGAGAGAGAGAGAGAGAGTCACTATATGAGAGGGATAGATTAAACATATTTATGTTTTTTGATCAGGGCCTGAACTCGAGTCTATGAGGAATGTTTCTTTTTCTCCTTTGAAGGCAGTTTGAGTTTTCACTAATAGTTTTGGTTCGGCTCGTGTGTGTGTGTGAGGGTGTGTGTCTTTGTGTGTGTGTGTGTGTGTGAGTGTGTGTGTTTGTTCAGCCTGGTATAAATGGGGGCGAGCTCTGAAATGAATATCATTGTCACATCTCGTGCCAGAGCAAATTCTCTGTCCAAAACGAGCAATTTGGAGCCGACGCCTGCCGTGGAAAATCTGCCTTCAATTTTCCCCCCGCTGGTGGCTGCATGCGCTCACCCCTCCAGTCTCACACACACACACAGACACACACACACACACACACACACACACACACACACACACACACTGGATAACTGAAACTCTCTCTCTCTCTCTCTCTCTCTCTCCCCCCCCCCCCAGTTGGCCTGCAGCAGAGGACCCCTCAGTTTATTATTTTCTCAATTATCCATTTAGTGTAAGTGGCAGGTGCCTGATGTGCTGCAGCCGAGAGGAAGTGTTTGTATTGTCCTTATTTAACAATGATGTTTAAACTAATGCCTGATTAGAGAGAGAGAGAGAGAGAGAGAGAGAGAGAGAGAGAGAGAGAGTGAGAGAGAAGCTCTTCGCTGCTGTTTCTTTGTTTTTCTTCTTCAAGTAATCGACTCCTACCATCACTACTTCGACACACACACACACACACACACACACACACACACACACACACACACACACACACACTGAGCTCTTTCCCTGAAGCTGTTTTCAAACATCTCCGAACTCCTAAAAATAGTTTCTGGATATTTTATTTCAACAAATAAATTCACTTTGCCATTTTAGCCAAGTGTGAAACCTTTTCCTGATATTAAGACTTTATTTCAAAATAATGTCCAACATTTTAATCCACATTTTAATGTACGAATGTAAAATATTAAGCCCAGAATGATCACACTAAACTGTGTTGAGTTATGTTTAGGTATGACATTTCGATATGTTAGTCTTTCTGTGTGTGCTTGGATCACTGGGACCTTTCTTCACTGGGACCTTTCTTCACTGGGACCTTTCTTCACTGGGACCTTTCTCTAGAGTTTCAACAAATCAAACGTTTGTTGTTCAGGTGATGAACCAACTCAGTGAGAATGAACAGAACCTTAGAAACGTTAGTTCAGGATCGGACTTTGTGGTTCGAGTCAGAACGGATTTGAAAAATTCTGACTTGAAACGTTGAACTTCATTGACCTTGAACTTGTATAAGTGAAAGCCGTCGGCCTGTAGCAGACTCACTATGTCTTTGATTTGAACTGCTCTCGCCTCCCAGGCTGTTAAATCGCCAATCTGCCAGAAAGGAGTCGGGGGACGTCCCCTCGGTGTCCTCAGTCGTCGTGGCGACGCCCTGCTCTCAGCCACTCTCTGGACCTGTAGTGGATCCTCCATGTGATCCAGCGCCTGCTCGCTCTGCTGCACATGCACAGGAAAACACCGATGACTTCAGTGCTCATAGAGCGTGATGAACTAAACCCAGCTCCACGGGCAGCCAAGCATCCATAACGAGCTCTGACACAGCAGTTTCCAGTCTGTCCGTCTGTCTGCTGGAATTACAACTGTGACTTTCCATCACACAACTCGGAGGAGAGAGTTGAATCTTATCTGAAACAATCCCACGGAAATACAACCAGTGTGTGTTAGAGTCCACAAAATACTTCTGGAGTCTCAGGGGAAAACAGCTTTGCAGCCAAATCCGATACAACTGAAGTAACTGGTGACCGAAGCTCAGACGTCATGAAACAACATTTAAAACACAACATTGCTCCTTCCTGCTCCAAGTGACTCGAAACGACCTCACTGACTCCAAGTCTTCAGCCTGAATGTCCTCTGGGATCCTCCTGCCTGTTACCGGACCGTGACATCTGAAGAAGAAGTCACCATTTACTGCTACGCTGTTCACCCCCGAGACCGAGTTCTTCACCCTCCGTCAAAGTGGTGAGGAGATAATGAGGAGATCTTCAGTGAACTATCCCTTTAAGCCTCATTTAAACTCCTCACCAGATGGATTGTGATCCTCAGTCTGAACAGGAAGTGTAAAGTCCTGCCGACACCTCACGTCCCCGAGGACCGAGTCCTCTTCATCTTTACTCCGCCTGTTGTTGGATTGTTCTGCTGCGGATCTTTTCCTCTGAGTAAATCAGGCAAACACAAATCCACAAAGACTGAAGGGATGATGGGAGAAAAAGGAGAGAAACACACAGTGACTCTCACCCGATGTAGAATCCTCTTGTTTAACAAGTCTTCATCTGTAACTGTGACTCCATGTTTGTACTGATAACACACTTCATCTTTTACTTTTTCCATCACAGCTGCTGGAAGAGTTTGTTATTCATTCTTAAAGAAATTCTCCTACGGTTTGTGATGATGGATCCTCACTGTTCAAGTATTAGCTTAGCATTTAGATTAACATTTAGCTAAGCATTTAGAGTCTAGAGTGAGTTCAGTACAATTAGAACACAGCAAATGAATGCTAATGTTTGAGCCTTTTAACTGTAGCTGGCTTAAATGCACCATATGACCTTTTCTGCTGATTAGATTAAAAATGTCAATACAGCAATGATTCATCTCACATTAATATTTATGTTATGGACCATTGGGGCTTTTATGTTAAAGCATTTATTATAAAAGTAAGAATGAACTAGGGCTACGTTGTAGCACTAACGGGCCCGAGCATCCGCACGTTGAAGTCTGTTGCGGTCGGTGGAGAGAGCGATCGATGACCAAGAGCACGTCTCTGCGTTGCATGCGTGTTGCGCTCTGCGGCGAGGATAAACGCTTCACTTCCTGCGTCCGTCACGCGATGTCGATCCTTGGTTGATCCTTCGCCGCACATCAATGTTTACATAGTTTGAGGAAAGGTCACACTTCTGACCTTGATCCAATGAGTTGACTGAGCTGATTTGAGCTGTACATTGTAAAGCAGCCAGGAGCAGTGCATCAAAGTATAAAACATGTCACTTCCTGTAGCCAGCAGGTGGTGCTGTGATTTTAAGTCAAGTTGTCTGTGTAGAGGCCAGGACTCTTGTTTCACATGTCTAGTTTGGACCCTATTGCACCAAATATGCCAGAGATACAGAAGCTTGAGGGGGTTGAATCTTGAACACTGAAGTTACAGTGAGTTCGCCCTGAAAAAGCCCAAAATGGAAATGCAAGTCCTTGGAAACACAGTAGGGCCTCCCACCGCTCGGTGCTCGGGTTCTTTCAAACACATTTATGTCAGTGTATTTATAGATTCCTGTCTTTACAAAGTGAGAACTAAATATGTGTGATAAAGGAAGGTCAGTGTTTGATTGACAGCTGATCTCTGTGCGGAGCAGAAACGTCACCACGACGAACTTTGATCAACAAACATGGAGACAAAAGAAATTAAAGATTTAAACACAGAATCTAAATCACTGCGTTTAATGACTCGAGTCTATTTGAGTTTACAGAACTCAGCTGTGGATCCAGAACAACAAACCTTAACTCCAGCATAGAGAGGCTGAGTGAACGTGGTCTGGACTCTGTGGAGGAGAGTCATGGTGTCAGAGACGCTGTAGAAGGACAGAACACCTGCACTGTGATCCAGGTACACTCCTACTCTGGAGGACACAGGACCTGACACTGGAGTCTTGATTCTGTTGTAACAAAAGACATATCTGTTTCTATAACAACATAATGACCAAGATTTATCATTGGATTCAAATAAACATTCAAGTGAGCGTCCTGCTCTTCTGATATTCTTGTGTGTGACTGCTATATGAACTGCTCCTATCACCCCAGGCTCCACCTCCACCTTCACCTCCACCTCCCAGTAACAACGTCCAGTCAAACTCTCTCTACTCAGGACCTGATGCCAATCAGTGAATCTGTCTGGGTGATCAGAATAATACTGATCTTCTCCCAAATTTGTTACTTTTCTGTTTCCCTCAGATAATAACAGCTCCCTGTTTGCTGTGTTTGGATCCATTGTGATTTCCTGTGAATATTTTAAGAAGTCAGCTCTGGTCTCTGGCTCTGGTTGTCGCAGTAAAACATCCACTTGAGACACAATCTGTAAAATCTCTGTCTCTGTCTCACTCAGAATGTCCTGTAGTCGACCTCTGACCTGTGACACAGCTGCTGTCACGTCCTCAAAGTTCCTCAGAGGACGGAACCTGAAGCTGGATGAGTGTGTAGATCCACTGAGTGGTGACAGTGAGGGGTAGTTGTGTAGAAACTGGTTGTGATCCTCTGTGTGTGAGAGTTGCTTCAGTTCATGGTCTTTCCTCTTCAGCTCAGTGATCTCCTGCTCCAGTCTCTCCTGAAGCTCTCTGACTTGTCTCACTTCAGTTTCCTGCTGGGATCTGATCTGCTGCTCCACATCAGAGCTTCTTTTCTCCAGCAGACGGATCATCTCAGTGAAGATCTTCTCACTGTCCTCCACTGTTTTATCAGCAGAGCCATTGACGGCCTCCTCCTCCGGTTGAAGCAGCTTCACGTCTTTCTCTGTGTCCTGGACTCTCTGCTGGATTGTTTGTCTCCTCAGCCCGAGCTCTCTCTGCCTCTCAGTCCTTTCTGCTGCAGCTAACATGGTGCTTGTCTCCAGGACAGGCCTCGTCGTGAAGGTCTGTCTACACTGAGGACAGCTGTAGCTTCCTCTCTCCTCCTCATCGTCCCAGTGGGTGTTAATACAGCTCTTACAGTAGCTGTGTCCACAGACTGTAGTCACCGGATCCTTCAGTAGATCCAGACAGATCCTACAGCAGAACCTTTCTCTGTCCAGGTGATTTTCTTGCTTCTCCATTTCAGCTGCTGCCAGAGACTGTAGAACAGATTCACTTCCTCTGAACAGAAGCAGATCTCTGCTCCTCTCTCTCTCCTTCACCTCCTCTTTTTACCACGTTTTAACACACTATTGAAAAGAGCAGCAGTCTTACCTCTCCTCAGCAGTGTTGTCAAACTGTTTAAAGGCAGCTACACTGTTTAAAGGCAGCTGCCAGTGATGTTGATGAACTGCCTTTAAACTAAATGTTTAAAGGCAGTTCATCAAAGTATAAAACATGTCACTTCCTGTAGCCAGCAGGTGGCGCTGTGATTTTAAGTCATGTTTTCTGTGGAGATGTCATCAGGCCGGGACTCTTGTCCTACATGTCTAGTTTGGACTCAATTGGACAAAATATGTCCGAGATACAGAACCTTATGTTTTGATGGCGTGTAATAAAACTTTGGTGGCTAGCCACGGTCACACCGTGCGATGAAATCCAATACACCGAGGTAGTTCATATCTCCATCTTGTTGAGATGACAACCACCTCAATATGAAGTTGATCTGATGAAAGCCGTACGACAAGTACATCAAAGTGAAAATGTGGAAAATTGCCACTAAAGTCAAAATGGTGGGCTTCGTGTTTGGTCTAGCATATCTATCAATCCACATATATATCTATCCAAGAGACTTATTTGTTTGTTATGAAAAGACACATGTCCCTATAGATTTTTTTACATGTCGGCCAATCGCAGTGCCGGGGCTGCCCTTTAGGGGGCACTTTTTGTCACACCCATTCCTTAAACCATATGAATATCTTCAGGGGGGGGGGGGCTACACACATGTAGTTTTAGTGAGAAAGAACCATGAACCTGGAAGTTACAGTAATTTTGTGTTTCACGGCGAGTTGATGAACTTTGATGCCACGCCATTAATATGGCAGTTGACGAAAGGTCACAGTAATCTTATGTCTTCATTATAAATGTCTTGAAACCCATTTGATTCAGTTTGACATGGTTGAGGTCAGTGGATGAGGATGAATACTTCCAAGTGAAAGACGTTCCAAAAACAAGACATTTCCTGTTGCCACCAGGGGGCGCTGTGATTTTAATCCATGGTTTCTGTGTAGATGTCATCAGGCCGGGACTCTTGTCTTATCTGTCTAGTTTGTACTTGATTGGACAAAATATGTCCGAGACACAGAACATCGTGTTTTGATGGCGTGTAATCAAACTTTTACGCCACGCCACGATCACACCGTCTGATGAAAACTTGAAATGTCAGGTAGTTTATATCTCCATCACTCATATATACCCATATGAAGTTGATCTGATGAAAAACCTGGACAAGTACATCAAAGAAAAAAATTTGAAAATGGCCAAAATGGCCACTCAATCCAAAATGGCGGGCCTCCTGCTGCGTTTTTCCCATTGCACCTCTGACATTTTTATTTCTCTGGTCATGATACACCTGGGCTAGGACTTTTGTGAAGATTGGTGAATGCTAACTGAGGGGATTTTCCTTAGATGGCGCTCTTGAGCCATTTTGCCACGCCCATTTCCAATTACCCCAGAATACAATTACTTTTTGGTACTCACATCTGAGTGAAGGAACAAACTCATACTAACAGACGCTGAAGTGTCCCGACCGCAGGCCGCTCGTCATCCACGATTATGACAAATTCAAACAAACACAGCAGGAAACTGAAGAGAGCAGCAGAGAAATGTCTCTCACCAACACATCCACACACACAGACAACACACACATTCAATGCAAGGACACACAAATCCATATGAGAATGTACTCACACAGACACGCACATTGGTTTCTCCTTAAATAAAACGTTTGTGTGTCTGTGTCTGTGTTTGTCTCTGTGTATGTGTGTGTGTGTGTGTGTGTGTGTGTGTGTGTGTGTGTGTGTGTGTGTGTGTGTGTGTGTGTGTGTGTGTGTGTGTGTGTGTGCGTGTGTGCGTGTGTGTGTGCGTGCGTGTGTGCGTGTGTCCTCAAGAAAACAAAACCTTCCTTGACAAAATATGCAGATGGCAAATAAAAAGAAATAGCTGTAGTTCAGCATTTGGCCAGCAGGTGACACAGGAGCAGTGTTTGGCTCACAGTCACTGAGATGAGAGGAAACTAAAAATAAAGAAGGAAACAAAGGAAACAACACACACACACACACACACACACACACACAGACACAGACACACACACACACACACACAGACACAGACACACACACACACACACACACACACACACACACACACACACACACACACACACACACACACACACACAGACACACACAAACACAGAGGTTCAGTGAGGAAACATCTCAACTTCAGGACATTTGAAAAATTAATTCTGGGCGTTTTCATATGAAGGAAAATGTGAAACAGAAACATTAAGTCAAATGTCAACATACAGGAGCTTCTGCTGTTTATCAGTCTGACTATAAACATCATAACTAATGACCTTAACTAAAATGGCCTTAACTAAAATGACCTTAACCTAATCATCATAATAATCATAATATAAAACATCATCGACAAAACAAAATAAAACAACAGAATAAAATTCAAAGACCGGAAATGATACAGTTTAAAATGTCAAATGAAGGAAAAATAAAAACATAATTTAAAGTTGACGTCAAAGGAAAAAGGATCAAATAATCCTCAGCAAAAAAAAGTTTGTTTAACTTATTGATAATTTAATCAGTTCTCTCGTCATCATATCTGCTGCTCAATAACTTTTATTGAGCAGCAGATATGATGCGTCACGTGGCTTCTCCTTTGATGTTTGGGTGCCGCACTGGGGGGGGGGGCACATCTCACGCGTTGAAATTCAATCTGCGGTTTATTGGGTCATAGGGGGGGGTGAGGGGGGGGATGTCTGTGAACCAATGAGCTGAAAGAGGAGCAGCGTGTCTGAGCATCCTCCTCCTCCTCCTCCCCCTCCTCCTCCTCCTCCTCCCCCTCCTCCTCCTCCTCCTCCTCCTCAGCATCCCTCAGCATCCCTCCTCCTCCACCGGCACCGGGAAGCTGAAGCTGACCGGAGCCTCCGTGAGGATCTACCGGGGACTCGGTGATGTTTCCGGGGGACCGGAGGAGGATGGAGCCGCTGTCTCCCGCCCGGAAGTGAGAGGTAATCAGCTGGTTCTGCACCGAGAGGACTTCCGGTCGTTTCATGATGATTAATAAGAGTTTAAATGTTTAAAAACAGCTTCGAATGCTGATGAGCTGCGGAGTTAAAGGGACTCATCTCCCAGCATGCTCTGTGTGTGTGTGTGTGTGTGTTTGTGTGCGTGTGTGTGTGTGGTCCAGTTATTACATATATTGTACATGTGTTGACACAGTCACATTGTGGGGACCTGGTTAAGGTTCAGATGAGTTTTATATTAACCTGTGGGCTGAGGTTAAAGTCTGGTTAAGGTTGATTTGAGGTATTTATTGTTTTAAAGTACAACAGCAGCAACAAACAGAACCAGGACATCACGTGTATAATAATAATAATAATAATAATAATAATAATAATAATAACACAGAATAAAAGTTGAATAATCCACCTGCCTTAAAAACACTAAAAAGGAAATAACACATAAAAGATGAAAACTATAAGTGGGCTTTAAACCTAAAGTGTCTATGGCCGAGTGAACGTGTTGGGAAGGATCGTCCTGTGAGGTTTGAGGTTTAAGTTAAGTTAAGTTAAGGGTTAGTAAAACACAAAGTAACTATGGTAAAGATTAGGGTCTCAATGAATTCAATATAAGTCAATGTAATATCTTTTGAAGTGTGTGTGTGTGTTGTATTGTTTAACATGAGTCAGTGTGTACATGTTGTCAGTAGGTGGCATCTGTCTGTTTGCTGTTCACTATTGATTTATTGATTCCTGAGGGGGGGGGGGGGCAGATGGTGTGTTTTTATGATGCTTTGTCTGAAGGACGTTTTCAATCTGCCCCAGATTCTGTTTAAAGGACTAGAAACACATTAATAAACATAAAACCCTGTAATTTGTTAGATGATCATCAGTAAATAGATCATTTAAAGTCACACATTAGTATAAATACATGAGGTTGTTGGAGTAAATTAGTTATTACAAGGAAAACTAGGTTCAATCCATACTTGTACATTTTCATTTTATAATCCAAACAGATGAGAATATCACATGATGGTTGACACTGGGTCACTTCCGCTGTTTCTGTCCAGACGCCACAGAACATTTCCCAGAATGCATCTGTGAAAACAGCTGAAGTGTCGGCAACGCTTTACATTCACAGCTGGAAGTCGAGTCACGTGACGGCTTAGAACCAATCAGGAAGAGGGAGGCTGGTTTTACGAAAGGCTCAGTTTGTGTTTGTCGGGATTGAAACTCCACCCGGGAGTTTTCACACTGAAACGAGATCTGCAGCGTTCGTCTCCAGATGCTGGAAAACTCACTTGGAATCCAGGTGTAACCATAGCAACAGCCATGAGTTTAAAAAATGAATTCGTTTTCAATTATACAAGTTTTTAAACATTGCAAAAATCACCAAATATGGAGGTTGGAGTGTTGAATACCAGACTTTTATATTTCTTTATTTCACATTATATTTCTGTGTTTACTTAATAATTTGAATAAGAGGTGATGTGACCGAGTTATTGATTATTTGTGAAAGAGGCGTGAGGAACATGAGCCTCCGATGGGAGTCGGTGTGATTCTGCTTGTTAATAAAACATTTGAGTGGAAACACATGCAGCTCAGTAATAATAAGCACATGCTCATATTAAAGCAAACACAACTCTGTAAATCACATTATGTGTGTTTATGTTTTGCTGCAGAGTTTCACAGTGGACTGGGTTCTGTGAGATGAACGTTCCACTGGTGGAGAGAAGCTCTGACAGACTGTTGGCCTCATTAACACTCGTCACCCGCAGCTCGTACAGTATCAACACCGTTAATTACACCAGTTCCATCTCTCCCACAGAGCAGAGTCACACTGGTCCTGCATCTGATCAGAGCAGGAGCCGGGTTCTCCACCTGGTTCTCCACCTGGTTCTCCACCTGGTTCTCCACACATGGAGCCGCAGAGAGGTTCTAAATCTGAGGAACACCAAGCTGCTGCAGGCGAGGTTATGTAAAAAGGCTCCTGTCTTTATCAGCCTCAGCCACAACACAGAGTTTTTACTTCAGATGTCGTAGATCTGCTGAAATCTGTTTCTGATGTCGGCTGCGGTTTCTTAAATATCCCCCCCCCCCTGTTATCCTCTGGTTGCTAACTGATCAGAGAACAGCTACGTCTCAACCCGAGGATGAAATTGAAAGTCCATCAGTTGAATAAGAATCAGTGGCTCTGTGAGGTTTTATTAAGATTAAGATTAAGATACATTTATTTGTCCCAAACACAATCACACTCATGCAAGGAGGGAAATGTAACCTCTGCTTTGAACCCATCTGGTGCAGGACACACAGAGCAGTGAGCAGCCATGTACGGCGCCCGGGGAGCAGATGTTGGGGGGGTAAGGTGCCTTGCTCAGGGGCACTAGACAGGGTAGGGAGAATCCTCTTGGATTGTTGGACAGATCAATCCAGGTTCGTCTTTTTGTTGTTTCTCCGTGGTTTCTCTATGGTTTTTACTCCTCCTGGTAGTGAAGTGGAGGTTGGAGCATGCTTTTATTCTGACAGTCTGAGGCTCAGGTGAAGGAGCAGGTGATGGCTGCCAGAACACAAGGAGAGGAGAAGGAGTCAGGGAGCAGGAGGAGGAGGAAGGAAGGGTGGACCCGGCTCAGTAACCAGTAATTATAACTGATGTAATAACACATCCCAGAGATTTTAATCCTCTGTCCAAAGACCACAGAGTTCGTTCACACAGCAGCAGCGAGTCAGAAGGATGAGTCAGCAGAGACACAGGTTCGAACCCCCGAGGTTAAAATCACGTGTTCACCTGAGCTGAGCCTCCTTCAGAGGAGTCAGGAGCTGATGAACTCAACAAAGGTCTGATAAGAAGAAGACTGAAGAAGAAATCTGTCAAAACTAGATGAAACGCACAAAAACAGGAATAGAGACAATCTGTAGGTTTCTCATAAAAACATTTTCAGATATTGTGGTAAAATCCCGACTCTGCATTAATCAGGTGGTTTGTGAGGATCTGCTCCCGTCGCTCGTCACTCGTCACTCGTCACATGACCTGTGAGAGAACAGATCAGTTTCCTCTCTGAGCACTTTTGAGATTTCAGTTAAAACCATCTCACTTTTATATGAAAACAAATAAGATGATCCGACTCGTTTGGTTCAGTCTGACTCTCAGATGTTGTGGAGGATTGCATAACGTGTTTGTCTGAGCAGAGGGAAGTCCAGTCCAGGCTCCTCCCTCCTCCAGACCTGCAGGGCCACATACCTCCGGCCCCTCGGCCCCCCCCACTCGGCCCCTCGGCCCTCAGTGGAGCGGCTGCATGTGAGGAATGTGAGGCAGGTATGTGAGGAAGCCGCCGCTCGGGTGGAGCTGGATGAAAGACGGAGGGAGAATTTAAACTCTAACCAACGTGCATCTGAGAGTTCAGTGCCCCCCCCCGACCTGCAGGGGCTGTTCTCTTTATTCAAACTCTGTCGTTTACTTTATGGAATCCTCCTGCTCACAGTTTGATAGTTTAAAGTTGTGATGCACATATCAATCTCTCATCACATTAGAATATGAATCTGCCACAGTCTGAACCCTGTGCATCGCTGCAGCTCCTCTCTTCAGCCTCTGGCTCAAACACTTGGTTTGGGCTCATGTTGCTTTAAGGCCCCTCCCCCCCCCCTCCTGGAAAAGCCAACTCTGCTGTGATTGGTCACGTTTGCTGTAAAAAACATATTAATGTTTTCTACGTAAGGAAAAATAACTAATTCATTCTTGATAATTATAAATTTACATGTTTTACTTCGTGTGACTCAAACATAAACATATGTATGCTGAGAATATACAGAAGTCTCTCTCTCTCTCTCTCCCTCTCTCTCGCTCTCTCTCTCCCTCTCTCTCCCTCTCTCTCTCTCTCTCTCTCTTCCTCTCTGTCTGTCTGTCTGTCTGTGTCTCTCTCTCTTCCTCTCTCTCTCCCTCTCTCTCTCTCTCTCTCTCTTCCTCTCTCTCTCCCTCTCTCTCTCTCTCTCTCTCTCTCTTCCTCTCTGTCTGTCTGTCTGTCTGTCTGTCTGTCTGTCTGTCTGTCTGTCTGTCTGTCTGTCTGTCTGTCTGTCTGTCTGTCTGTCTGTCTGTCTGTCTGTCTGTCTGTCTGTCTGTCTGTCTGTCTGTCTGTCTGTCTGTGTCTCTCTCTCTTCCTCTCTCTCTCTCTCTCTCTCTCTCTCTCTCTCTCTCTCAATCTCTCTCTCTCTCTCTCTCTCTCTCTCTCTCTCTCTCTCTCTCTCTCTCTCTCTGGAATGTGAAGCTGCTGCAGATCAGCGTCTGGATCCAGACCTGGTTTTACCTGCTGAAGCCTGTTTCAACATGTCCCACACACACCTGCAGGGTGAGGAGGGGATACACACACACACACACACACACACACACACACACACACGGGTGTCCTGCTCCACCCAGTTTTAGAAAATACCAGAGGCAAACTGTCAATTGAGAGTTCAGTGACTGTTTTACAACCAAAGGCAGGAATACGTTGGTGTGGTTAGTAAACATTCTGACACACACACACTCACACACACACACTCACTCACACACAGAGACACACACCTGGGAAGCGTGTGTTGTGCAGCGTGCTGGAACAGATCCGTGCTTCATGCTGAACCAGGCGCTCTGTGTACCTCTGCTCCCCCCCGGTGCTTCCCTCCTCCCGCTGCCACGTCTCTGGACCGCCTGGCGTCCGAGCTGCAGGTCTGAGGTCAGTCTGTGAGGAACACGTCAGGAGACCTGGAGCTGCAGGTCTGAGGTCAGTCTGTGAGGAACACGTCAGGAGACCTGGAGCTGCAGGTCTGAGGTCAGTCTGTGAGGAACACGTCAGGAGACCTGGAGCTGCACACACAGGATGTCTCCAGGTCTGTGGAGGACGACAGGCTGAGGACACACCTGACTGTGGGAGGACAGATGTTACAGCTGCTTGTCTGTTAGCTGAACTATGAGTGGATTCCTCTACAGAGGGAGGTAAGGATCCTGATGCCAGCCAGGGTCAGTTGTGTGTCTCTTTGTGTAGCTGCTGGACTCTGGTTGCCTTTGTGTGTGTGTGTGTGGTTGTGCGTTGATGAATGTAAACTTCTCCTCTGCAGTGATTATAGTGATTATAGATGCACAAAGTTGAATCCTCTTTAGCTTATAGTGGAAAAGAACCTTTGAGTCAGAGTTACATCAGAAGCCTGGACTCCTGCACGAGACGCAGCGATTGGCTGACGGACATTTTAACCTCTTCAGGCCTGTCAGACACAACTGAGGGAAAAACAACAACAACCTCATGACAAACATAGTTTTAAACATAGTTTCCTAAACCTAAGGTAGTATACAGTTTTAGTTCAGTGTATATAAAGTTGGTGTTTGAAAAGTTGGTGAGTTTAGTTGTAGTTATAAAAGTAACATTTTCACCAAATATCTTGAATTTCTTGTTTTACACGTAAAGTTTCAGCCATTTTAAAACAGTTCCTGGGTTTTAATACAAGTCTCAGGAACATGAAGTCTGGACAGGACAATACTAACACAGTCAAATATCATGTTTTTTAACAATCTATCAATTTATCAGTTAGTGTATATATATCCACAATAATTATGAACAGAGTTGTGTGTTGTGACCAACATCTCACATCCTGATGGAAGTTTGGAATGATGTGTTTCTGTGGATCAGCTCAATCTGATGTAGACCAGGTCCCTTTAAGACCAGGGACCCTCAAGTCCCTGAGAACGCTCCTGGAGGTTCTCATCAGAAACTCAGGTCCAGGTTTGAGACTGAAGCGTCTGTTGAGAAGCTCAGTTTGTTGAGAAGCTCAGTTTGTTGATGAGCTCAGTTTGTTGAGGAGCTCAGTTTGTTGAGGAGCTCAGTTTGTTGAGGAGCTCAGTTTGTCGAGGAGCTCAGTTTTTTGAGGAGCTCAGTTCGTTGAGGAGCTCAGTTCGTTGATGAGCTCAGTTTGTTGAGGAGCTCAGTTTGTTGAGGAGCTCAGTTTGTCGAGGAGCTCAGTTTTTTGAGGAGCTCAGTTCGTTGAGGAGCTCAGTTCGTTGATGAGCTCAGTTTGTTGAGGAGCTCAGTTTGTTGAGGAGCTCAGTTTGTTGAGGAGCTCAGTTTGTTGAGGAGCTCAGTTTGTTGAGGAGCTCAGTTTGTTGAGGAGCTCAGTTTGTTGATGTCACCTCGGAGCAGATGACGAGTGGCGGCACGTGAGAAGCACAAATGTTCTGCTGGTCTCTGTTCCTGCAGCAGCTGAAGAGACGCTTCCTGCTGAGTCGTCTCCTCGGCTCCAGCGTCTCACACCGTCACCTCCTGCTGCATACACCCCCCCCCCCCCCCTTCCACCAGCTGTCGGGGTCAGCATCTGAAGTGAGGAGACTTTGGTATTGGGCTCATTTCATTCTCACCCAGATGTGAAGATCCACACGTTAATGAACGAGGTCTTTACAGCTCACATCCTCCATCGATTATTCATGAGCGACTCGGGGGAAACGGCTCATTTCCCTCTGACGCTGAAATAACTGCTTCACTCCACAGGAGCTAAGAAAAGCATTTCTCTGGTGTTTAAGATGAGCAAATATTTGATCAACTGAAGAGATCGTTTCATTGTGACTCTTCACTGCAGGATTTGAAAGAGTCCACTCATCCTTTACTGCAGTAGAAGTACAGATTCGTGTGTTTAAAACAACTCAAAGAAAAGCACAAGTTCAACCACTTTGCTCAAGTAAAAGAATCAAAGTTCAGACTCTGAAATGTACTTAAAGTATAAAAGTATAAAAGTAAAGAGGTTGTTTTTGTGCAAATCAAACTGAGACTCGTGTCACATTAATTTAGTTCAAAGACTATTTCCCTGAATTTACTTGTGTTGAATGAAGTTCTCTTCATTTAAATTGGATGGAGAAAGTTTTATTCTTTTAACGTATAAAAAAGACATGAATCGCTCCATGTTGAAAAATAGAAATAACGTATAATTCCCCTCAAATGCATACGCTGCTAGAAAGTTCAGACATTTGTGTTAAAATGAAAACTTAATGCTTTAATAAGTGTAGAAACCTGAATAATCTAGTAATGCAGTACTTCACTGCTTCCCTGTGACCGGGCTCCTTCAGGATCTGCAGGATTCCTCAGTGTTTCCTCTGAGTGATGTCTGTGTGACCTGAAGCTGCTGCTGACTCAGCGTCCAGCAGCCGGGTGTGAGTGTCTCTGTGGCTCTGACATGTCAGTGGGAACCTTCTGCCTCCTCCTCACTCGGGACCTTCTGACCCTCGTGGAGAACTTGTTACTGTGAGCAGCCGGTGAAGCAGGTTCGATTCCCCGGACGTGTTGAGCCTGGAGGAGCCGACGGGGGGGGGGGGTCCGGTGTGAGGACGGGGGTCTGACGGCTGTGTGTTGTTTCAGGCACAGCGGAGACGAGAGACGGGCCCGGCCGAGGAGCGTTGGACCCACGATGGGTGAGTGCTGCTGACACACAGACACACACTGATGCTCAATGTGACTTTTGTCTTATTTTCCACGAACCTGAACAATAAACACTTTGTGTATTTTTACCACAAGCTCCTGTGTTGACTAATGAGCTGTTTGCAGCCATGACTCTGAGTGTGTTGGTCACCACCCCCCCCCCACCACCACCACCACAGTGTGTGTGTCTGTGTTCTTGTGTATTTGTGAAGACCTCACAAACCTCCACTGTAAGAAGTTAAGTCGTTTTGAAAAGTATATATTCAAAAAATTACAGTAAGAATCTCTGAATTTGTCTTAAGTTTTAAAAGAGAGAACAAAGAAATTAGTTAGTTTTAGTTTTACACAGGAAACTTTTGAAATGTCAATTACTGGGAAATCAATTGAAATCCATTTAAATACTAAGAAATTAATGTTTCATTTTAAAAAGGTAATGTTCTGGATCTCATGTGTGTGTTGAGCATGCACAGTGTTTTAAGTTTGAACTTTAAGGAGAAACAAAGAGCGTCTGTCCAGAAACTTCCAACTTTACAGAATCTCCATCAAAACATCAAAAAGTCGTTTTGAAAAGTATATATATTTAAATAAGTACAGTAAGAATCTCTGAATTTGTCTTGAGTTTTAAAAGAGAGAACAAAGAAATTAGTTAGTTCTAGTTTTACACAGGAAACTTTTGAAATGTCAATTACTGGGAAATCAATTGAAATCCATTTAAATACTAAGAAATAAATGTTTCATTTCAAAAAGGTAATGTTCTGGATCTCATGTGTGTGATGAGCATTCACAGTGTTATGAGAAACAAAGAGCGTCTGTCCAGAAGCTTCCAACTTTACAGAATCTCCATCAAAACATCAAGTTCACAACTAGTGATGATTTTTGTTCTTAAGAATCTGAAATTAAAATCAGGTGAAGGTTGTGAACTTGATTTTCCTTGAACATTTATTCTCCTGGATCTGGATTCACAGTCACAGAGAAACATTCTGATATTTACAGATCAGAGAAATAAATGAAAACTGTAAAGACTTGTAAAGTCAATAAGAGCAAAATGATCGGATTAGATCAAAGGTTCCTGACGAGTGCAGTCATACAACACGTGTGTGTGTGTATACGTGTGTGTTTGTGTAGTGGTGCCAGTGCGTCTCTCCTCTCGGTGTTGTGTAATGTTTCACGCAGCCGCTCACCCCCCCGATCCAGAAGAACTCTCTCCCAACAGAGCAGCTTCTTAATAAGTTTTAACGTGTTGCAATTTTAAAGAACCGTCATAAGTCTGAATTCTGCCAAAGTGTCTTAATGACGCCCCCCCGGACCCCAGCCCCCCGCCCCCCCCCCTCTGCTGCGGGCCGATTGCCCCCCCGCTCTTACAGGAATTCAAACAGAACTACAGATCTCTCCTGTGTGGAGCTTTCTGGGAACTCTCCTGCTCTCCGGAGACGTCCTGAGCTCTGGACGGGTTCCAGCCGGAGACGAGTGTGGACACGGCTCAGAGACATCCAGCTGTAACACGGTCCTAACGAGGGGGGGAGAGCCAATCACAGCCACTCAGGAACACCGACGCTCATGACACGTTTTTAACTGCATCACAGTTTCTGCTTCTCTGGCGACGCTCTGGTTCTTCCAGTAAAAATAAACCTAACAGTAGAATCCTCCCTCAGGGTTCAGGCTCCGGGTCGGCTGGTTCTGAGCTTCTCTTCCTGCTGGAACTGTTTCTGAATCCAAACCACATCCGCACCACGGGTTCTGTTTCAAACTAAAACGCTCTCTGTCCACTCACGTGTAAACACTCACCCGCCTGGAAGCACATGTCACGTGAGCGCTCACATACACTGGACACGCGTGTGCAGGTGTAAACAGATTCTAGGACAGTTGAAGTATATATAGAGTAGCCTATAACCTATAAACTATATATATATAGGTTAGTAAATGGCACGTACTTATAGCATTTTGTAGTTTTGCTTTATTTTTGAAGAAACTGTACATTCTTGATTCTTGATTTTCTTGGTTTGTTCCCTCGGGGTTGAATGCACTTATTGTAAGTCGCTTTGGATAAAAGCGTCAGCTAAATGAAATGTAATAATAATAATGTAATATATATACATATTTGTACATATAGTATCTTCTATGTACATCAAAATACAGTGGTTGTGTTGTGAAGGTGCGTGTGACAGGTTGGTGGTTTTGACCTCTGCTCTTCTCCTCGTGTTTCCTCAGTTTAACGTTTGATTCTTTCCTCTTCGTGTCTGTGCAGATTTCTCCTGTGAGGCGGGGGGGAAAGGTCCGGCCGTACAGATGCACAGCCTCAGGGAGTTCGAGCAGGTAAGAGCCTGGTGGTGAACTGGTGAACTGTTTGACACCTGAACTGTTTTACTGGACATGTTTCTCAGGTTATTTTGCCATAATTTAACCATGAAGCTATTTTTCTGACTCTGGACGACTCGTTGTGTGTTTTCTCAGTTTGGACAAACACACACACTGACAACATGTGGAGCTGTAACACACTGACATGGGAGTGAATGGAGGAAACCGACACATGCACAGATGTTTGTGACGTGTCTGGTTGAGCCGTCGTTTTCCTGCGTCTCTGATTCAGAGCCAGAGTGATGGATTCTGGGAGATTTGCCAGGTGCATTGTGGGTCGGATAGAACTCCTGCTGTGGTTTCTCTGTGACGATGAGGTCGGATCCTCCTGCACAACTAAACTCTCTCGTCCAGTTTTTAAACCGTTAGTCTCATTTTGCGTCACTTGTAGTTTGAATTTGCTCTAATCGCTGAATATTCCAGAATCTTCTGTGGTCATGTGGTTTCTCGTCATCACGTGATCTTCATGCAGGAGACGAACTTTACTTTCATAGAGACTTTGAACTGTGAGTTTGTTTCTCTGCTTCGTTCAGGTTCACGTTTTGTCCGACATGTGGAAACCTGACCGGTGTTTGGAACCAGGACATTTTAATATCCAGCTGTTTATGGAGAAAGTAAAACGTGATGCAGGATTTTCAAACACAAAGATTATTTTTTATGTTCTAATTAGATTCTGCATTTAAGTTTAAGTTAGTGAATAATAATTATGAAGCTTTAAAATTAAGTTGTAGTAGAATAGTTTCCTGTGAAACCCTGCAGAGAGAGAGACACACAGACACACACACACACACACACACACACACACACACACACACACACACAGACAGACACTTCACTTCCCTTCTGAAGTTTCCCTCTGAGGCGATGAGTCATCAGTTCTGTGTTTGTGTCACGTCTCTGATGTCGTGGGTTTGAATCTGAGTCGACACGTTGCCGACCAGTTGTTTGTTTTAATTTATCTTCAACATCTTTTTAGATTATTTTCTACAAATCAGGTTCATTTTAAATTGATAAAATTCCCACACATTGCTGCAGGAAGATTTTCCACCGTTGTTAAAACCCTGATGTTCTTGGATGAGAACTATTATATCTAAATTATTTTAGATTCTGTATCTATTCTTATCTAATGTGTGTCTGTTTCGTACATGTTCCCTTTGTGCTGCTCTTTAGTTCTGCTGAGTAGAATTTCCTCCACAGAGGATCAGTGAAGTTACATCTCATTGTGATTCTGTGGAAACTGTTGTCAGTGCTTTTGTCTGTGGTGAATCCGTCTGTAACTGTCCGTGGTGTCATGTTCTTGTTTTCAGTAAAACTCTGCGTCTCTGCACACGAATGGAAATTGTTTTGAAAACCAAATGAAAGTTTTGTTGCCTAAACATCATCAAACTGTGACTTTAACCTTGTGAAGGTGAAAGTTCTCCTTGTTGAATGTGTGGTCCCCCTCCCTGTGTTCTCCTCTCTCAGTCGATATCAGGTGATTTGTTTTGGAACCAGATTCTGATTCCATCTTTCTTTGATCGCAGCACAATTCTGTTTTAGTCCTCTGAATGATTTGCATCTTTCCTCCCTGGACTCTGGACTCGTTGGGTTGAGACTCACGAGCTCGATGCTTTGGACCCATTTGAACATCACAACATCCAAAATCACACTTTCATGCTTTGGACACACAACACACGTGTTCTCCAGCTGACTCCGCCTCCTCTCTCGTGTGAACATGATTTAATTGGCTTGTGAATTAGAAGTTGAGCTCTGTGCTACAGAGGAAGCTGCAGTGGAAGCCTTGTGTATCTGGACGCCTTCAAGCTTCTGGCTGGTTGTGATGTCTCAGTTATATTAAACCTTTGTTCAGTGTGAATTTGCCCGTAGAGATACACATGTTTCTGGTCAACGTCTAAATCCGTCTGGTGTTTCTAATCCGGTGAAAAATAGTTTTTTAACGACGATAAAACAAACATGATTATCACCGTAATGGATTCTGGACGGACGTCAGCGCAGAGAATTCAGAAACCGAGAAAACTGGCGAGAAAGTAAATGAAGCTCAGTTACCGGGGCGAGACTCTGGAGCTCAGCTCGTGATTTATCTGATTTCCATCAGCAGGCTGGAATATTTACAGCTCAGACTCTCCCAGCGTAACCAACGGAAACAACTGATTTTCAATGTAGAGCAGAGACATAACAGTCAGGGCCTTGTCTGAAGAGTTTCCACTTTCTGACGGAGCAGATTAGAGTTTGTTGACCTTTTTTTGCCACTGTAGTTTTACATTAAGCTTTTCTGACAGTGGCAGCGTTTGTTGGTCCTCTCATCTTAATTGAACAGTCTGGAATATTGAATCCAGGTTGTGTGTGTGTGTGTGTGTCTGTGTGTGTGTGTGTGTGTCCTCTCCTCACATTTGCGTCGGTTTAAAGAATCAATCTTCCCACCGGCTGGTTGGAAGAAACACGGCGCTGCCAGAGCGGCGTTTGTAGCTGTCAAACATCCACGCTCTGGAGTCCTGAGGTTTCCAAGAGAAAAAAGAGAAATGGCCCAATCAAAATGCCCCTCTCACAAATGGCCTTTATTAGTCCGCAGCAGAAATTGAAAGCACATGGCTGCGTATAAATGTGAATTCAAACCGACCACAGAGACACTTAGATTGATAGAAGAGAGGGGGAGGATTGCGTTCAATTTTAGCCATTAAAACCTCAGGACAAATTAGGGTTGTTAATCTGTTATTTTGCCCTCGGTCTCAGCGTTCACGTCTAAAAAAGCCACATCTGCCATGAAAGGTCTGTCAGAGCTGGATTAGCATCAGCAGAGTGGCAGTAATGGAGCGTGTTGCACGGAGAGCGAAGCTCAGACTGAAGCATCGAGGCTGCGACTGAAAGGGAACAACTCCTCCATCTCCTCCTCCTCCTCCTTCTCCTGCTCTCCTAGTTTGTGTTGTGGCATTTGAAAATAGGTCAGAATACTGTGTGTGTGTGTGTGTGTGTGTGTGTGTGTGTGTGTGTGTGCTCTTGGCTCTGAGTCACTGCTTTGTGCCTCTCGGGCGCCGCTGGTGATGCAGGAGCAGAGACGTTGGATAGAAAGACAGACGCTGAACAGATGATACAGAATTTTTGATGCTCTGTCATTTCACACGATGCTGAGAAACCTTCATGAGCTCAGCTTGTGTCGCAGTGATGATGTGAAGAAGCTGGATTCACTTTGTTTCTTCAGGAGCAGCTGATCGGAGCTCAGAAGGGTTTTTCATTAGATTGTGAATAAAGATGGATGAACGCTGCCCTGGAGTCAGAGTCTGAGCAGCAGTGGAGCTATAATAATCAAAATAATTACAATAATAATAAACCCTATTTGTACAACACTATTCATGGTTAAAATGCAACACAGAGAGCTGAACATATAAAAGCAAATAATCTCAATAACTATAATGAATAGAATAATGAATAAATAATTCAAACCAAACTGATATTTTAGTTTGGTCCGTGTCCCGTCTGCTAACATGGAGGAGGAGCTTTCATGTCATCCATTTTTATTTTTGAACATCTGATCGTCCTCCAGCTGTAAATGACCAAATCGAATCGTTACCGGGTCGTCCCACAATGCATTGCACTGTGACCCAGTTTTATTACTTTGAGAGGAAGAGAAGAATATTCATATCATAACTCCTGAGTAAAATCATATGGTGATGTCACTGTCTCCTCCCAGGAAACTCATGTCCTGAAATATCAGAACAAAACCACAGATTTACAAAAAGCTTCTTGAAATGTTAAATTAACGACTGAACAGCTCAATGTCTTTGAGAGGAAGAGAACAGGAAATATTAATTCCTCAGGAAACTGCTTCCTCAAACCAGCTCAGAGAAACCTAAGATTCACACAATATCCAGAGTTCAGATCTCCTCTCAGAATAGATATGGATCTGAGCCACACTGCAAAACACCGTCTGGAAACCGTCCGGAGGGTTTGATCTCAGAAACATCATAATGAAAAACATGTTTCTTTACTAATAAATAATGTTTCCTGGAGACGGGTTTTAAAGAAGTAGATGTTAGAACCCATCACCACAGGATGGATCTGGTGTCGTGACCAGAAGCTGTGGAGTTCTTCTCTCCTGTGTGTTTTGCAGTGTGTCCGGCGGATGAGCTGCTGACATCACAGGAGTCAGTTTTCACCACAGCAGCACTCAGACAGTCTGCAGATCAATACTCTGCAGCTCAGATGTCAGCTCAGCACATCGCACACAGACACACACACGTGCACACCCTCCTTTGTCTTTCAGAACAACACAATTCAGCACAGCGACAACCTGAAGAGATATTGATGAGTGTTATCAAATCCATTGTTGGGTTTCCTGAAGGCTACTGGACGTGTTCCCATGAAACCCAGTGGAAGGATGTGATTCAGATCTGAGAAGTTTGGTTCCTTGGTTTACAGACGTGAGATGTTCTGCTCCACAAGTTCCTCATCAAGTCAGAGAAGAACTTCCTTTGGTTATATGATCTAGAAGACACATCTTCAGAGGACTGAGGAGTTTGATCCTTCAGATGTTTGTTCTGTTACTAAATGATCTAAACTCAAACATATTTAAAGTGACGCTGCCTGACACTTGGAGCTGAAGTCAGGGAAGGTTTCTGCCTCTGGGTCTTAAAACCTGTTCATCAGGAGAAGCAGCCAAGTATTTAAAACCTTTTCTAAAGGGTTTTACAGTTTTGTCCACAATCGTCTTTCTTTACACTAAACATCAGCAGCTTGTTGCATCTGCAGAGTTCGACCCCCGGACGAGTTTTACTGTGACGGGTGTTGAGGCTTCACTGCACCACACCAGCGCCACCATCTGGAGAGTAGCAGGCAGAGCGGTGCTATGGTCGTCCCAGCCCGACTCGGTTAATTGGTCCCAGGCCTGAACAGTAAATCCACGCTCCTCTCCGGCGGGTCAGAGACGACACATTGACTTGATCAGGGCGTCAGTCATGGATGATAATTGTTCAGTTAGAGTGAACAGTAATCTGCCCCCCCGACACTCTGAACGTCTCACTCGGTTCCTCGAAGGTGTCCACGAGGAACTCGGAGGTTTCACGTGGCGGCAAATCGTCTCAGCACGGATTCATCTCTCCCACACACTGAGTGTGACTTCTACATGTGTGGGATGTTTGTATGTGCGTGTCTGCTCTGTTATTCACAGGAACATACGTGTGTGTGTGTGTGTTACAGTGTTTTTATGTATTATATTTCCTCGTCCTCTAAACCCGCACATCATATGGAAACAGTTACAAACCCAAAGGAGAAAAAAACGTATTTTCATGAATCGGTGGTGTAGTTAGTGGCAGGACGGATCCTGCAATTACCCTGACAGTGAAGTCAGCTTTTAATACCGGGTCAGAGAGGCCGAGGAACCACAGTGTGTGCGTCCACTGGATGTACACAACACGCAGACACACACACAGACACACACAGGACTGAAGCGGCTTGTTCAGAAACATGTGAATCAACACAGGAACAATAATGTTTCATCAGCTCTGAGATCCAAAGAAACACAGCCGCAGAAAAAACAGACACAGAAAAGTGATTAGAACCCGTGCAGGAAGAAATAAACTTTGATAAAACAACTGGAAATTATAATAAAGTGGAACAGTTCTGCTAATGAGCATCAAAATAATAATTATTATTGTTTTATTAGTATTTTATATGTAATTTCTTATTTTCAACAGAACAAAGACGGAGGTTTTTTAAGGTGAGAAGAAGTTGAAGAGTTTGTGAAAAACACTGGTGACAATTAAATATTAATTCATCTATTATCTATACTGTTTATTGTTTGAGGGCAATTTATCCATTAATCATTTCATGCATAAAGTCATGTGACTGTAAAATACTTGAAACAAAGAGTAACTGAGGAGGAAAAGAGAAGAGAAGAGAAGAGAAGAGAAGAGAAGAGAAGAGAAGAGAAGAGACATGTTAGTAAAAGTAAATATTAAGTTAATTTGAATAAGTAAAGATTAATGATATTCTGATTTCAACCTATCAGTTTTTATTCAGGAAGTTCATTCAGACACAAACTTTTTCAAATTACTTAAATCTTAATTTCAATCTCTCCTCTGAAACCATGTGAGCTCATCTTTCTTCCTGAACTGTGTTCACTGGTCCATAGGGAACCCCCCTGTGTTCTGAGGTGGTTCAGTCCAGAGTCCCCCCCCCCCCCCCCACACACACTTCCTGTTTGACTGACCCATCTGCAGTGAACATGTGACACACACGTAGATCTGATGAGAGTTTATTCTCTCATCATCTGCATCTTCTGTAACTAAGCAACCAGCTCTACTTCCTGTTTACACCACACGACCCGTGCACGTGACCGGTCATGTGACCTGTGTGTGTTCAGGTGTGTGGGCGTGGACAGGGATTAGATCTGATGCTCTCGGGGACGGAGGTGGATTCAGTCAGGAACAGACGTAGAAGTGAGGAGGAAGAATCGAACCTGACTGAGTCCAAGAGGAAGTCACATGTTCGAGTTCCTCCTCTGCTCGTCCGGTGAGCGTCCACAGATCCGACCGTCCTCCTCCGAACGGCCAGAGATCTGCTGACCGACTTTTCTTTAGACGAGGAAATTAAATATAGATTCTCACAAGGATCTGTTTGTATGTTTCCTGTTGGTCGGACTGTTTCCCATCAGCCCGCTGGTTGAGGTTCTTTATTACTGATGGACGGACAGACACACTCCATTAGTTTTAGTTTTATAGAGTCTCTCTTTCTCTGTAGGTAATAAAAACCATCGCTGCTCTCCTCCTCCTCCTCCTCCTCCTCCTCCTCTTCCTCCTTTGTCTCTCTCTCACTGATACATTCTGCAGATTCTCACTTTGGCTCTTCCCCTTCCTCCTCTTTTCTTCTTCTTCTCTCTGTGTTGGTGGAACGTTGTGAAAGACATGTGCGGAGCAGACACTCGTCTTTTCCCTCCCTCCTCACATACCACAGAAAACTCACCAACTTGCCAGAGAAGAGGAAAAAGTCTGAAAGTTGGAACGGGTCTGAACGCGCCCATGTGTCATCATTTAATTCAGCGTTCCTGGAATCATTAGAGCCGGGTGTGGACACGCAGGGTCGGTCTGCTGCTCTGTGGGGACAGGTGCTCTCTGGTGAAATCCTCCGACTCGTGATTGAAGGAGAATCGAAACAGAATAATTGTGAGCAGAAGATGAAGCGAGAGAGAGAAACTCTTCAGCCACTTGTTCTGCAGTTTGACCTCTCTTTGTCTCTTTCTGTCCTTGGTGAGATGAATGTCCGTCCCCGACCTCCTCCCCTCTCGTTTCATCTCTCTGAGTCGAAGCCTCTTCTTCTCTCACGTGATCGTTCTGTCGTGTTCCTCGACAGGTTCTCACACGTGGTTCAGATTTCAGGAGCTGTGTTTCCTGCCCCGGTGACTCATGTGTGTGAATCATAAAAACATCAGTGAGTCACACGCTCACAACACAGACTGTCAATAAAGACAACGTCTCCCTGTCCCATCACCATCAATCCAAATCCCTGGGATCCAGACGCTGCTCCCTGTGGTGAGTCGAGGTCCTGCAGGAACATGGAGGACGGTCATCAGGTCCTTTAGAAGCTTCTTCACTCAGTGACCTGAAGGGTTTCAGCCGTAATAAGATCTGATTGAATTCTCTAAAGTGACACAACCTCGTACTTACTCCTGGACAACGTTTGTTTTCTCCTCTTATGGAAGGTTTTCTCCTAAAGTAGTTATCTATTTTTAAACTTAGAGTTGGATTTTCTCTCCACACTGGTTCTCCTTCCCTAACTCCTTCCCTTTCTCCTTACCCAACTCCTTACCTAACCCCTCCCCTAACTCCTCCCCTAACCCCTCCCCTAACTCCTTCCCTAACTCCTTACCCAACTCCTTACCTAACTCCTTCCCTAACTCCTACCCTAACTCCTTACCTAACTCCTACCCTAACTCCTTCCCTAGCTCCTTCCCTAACTCCTTACCTAAGTCCTTACCTAACTCCTCCCCTAAGTCCTTACCTAAGTCCTTCCCTAACTCCTCCCCTTACTCCTTCCCTAACTCCTTACCCAACTCCTTACCTAACCCCTTCCCTAACTCCTTCCCTAACTCCTTCCCTAACTCCTACCCTAACTCCTTACCTAACTCCTACCCTAACCCCTTCCCTAACTCCTTCCCTAACTCCTTACCTAACTCCTTCCCTAACTCCTTCCCTAACTCCTTACCTAAGTCCTTACCTAACTCCTCCCCTAAGTCCTTCCCTAAGTCCTTCCCTAACTCCTCCCCTTACTCCTTCCCTAACTCCTTACCTAAGTCCTTACCTAACTCCTCCCCTAAGTCCTTACCTAAATCCTTACCTAACCCCTCCCCTAACTCCTTCCCTAACTCCTTACCTAACTCCTTACCTAACCCCTCCCCTAACTCCTTCCCTAACTCCTTACCTAAGTCCTTACCTAACTCCTCCCCTAAGTCCTTACCTAACTCCTTCCCTAACTCCTCCCCTTACTCCTTCCCTTACTCCTTCCCTAACCCCTCCCCTAACTCCTCCCCTAACCACTCCCCTAACTCCTTCCCTAACCCCTCCCCTAACTCCTTCCCTAACCCCTCCCCTAACCCCTCCCCTAACTCCTTCCCTAACTCCTTCCCTAACTCCTTTCCTAACTCCTTCCCTAACTCCTCCTTTAAAACTACAGTGACCATCTGTTTGTTGAAAATTGAAACTCTTTAAAATCATTTGTATCCTAAAGTGTAAACATCAGATATTTGATGATATAGAAACCAGCTGTGACGTCAGTACAGTTGAGACTCGCTCCTGATTGGTCGACACACGGCTCCACCCCTCCCCCCCCACCCATCACCTCTCACAGACTATGGCAGCGTTTGTATCCAAGATATTTTGGCTTGATTTCGTTCCATCTCGTCTTTATTTACAGTCACTGGTATGTGTCCATGCAGCGTATTCTCTTTACCAGTAACACACATTTACACTTTCCACATGTGCACTTCTTACACTAAACTCCATCTGTCAGTTGCTGTGCTGCCCCCTGCTGTTTGCTGACAGACCCACAGCCCGGTGCTGGAAAGTTCTGTGGAGCGTTTTCAAATCCAATTATTTTCCGTCTCTGACACAGAAATCCCCTCAAGTGGGTGAAATGGCAGAAATCCATCAGGACACATCAGGAGTTTGCTCCGGCTGCTCTACACTTTTCTCTGAAAAGCTTCAAGTTTATCTCCAGAACTCCTGAACGTCTCCTGGAGAAGAGTCCACATGTTCCCCGCTGGTCATGATCAACGTGTTCCCACACATACGATTCAGATTCTTTTTAATGGCTGCACCATTTCCATAAAATTGAACTAATCTTGTCACGATTCAGTTCATAGCCTGGTTCAGTGCAGTGACAGCACTTGTTCGGATGGAGGATAATTCCTGGAGGATGTCGTTTATTTCTGCTCCAACTTAATGGACTGACTTGAAGTTTTCAGACCTGAAATGTTCTGGAGCTTTTGAACGTCAGAAGAAATGTGTGAGTCAGTGTCTCTGGACTTTTCTGGAACGTTGGGTTGGGGTTCTGCGAGTAATGTCATGTGACGTCATGTTCCTGTTGGTGTGAAGGAGTCGGACCCGACAACCTGCTGCTGCTGCTGCACAGGACAAACACTCACTCCAGAGAAAGTCCAGACTCTGTTTTCCAGATCTTTCCCGAGGTTCATGTCTGGAAGCCTCCAGTGAAACGTCCTCATGAAGGAACATTAGGATCAATGACTCTTTGTGTTGAAACCCAAACGTACTTTAGTTTTCAGAGCACGTGTCTCATTTCTAGAATGTCTGAGTTCAAATTGATTTATTTTATTACTCCGTTCTTTAAAAATTGGATCAAACATCCTTTGCTGCTCAGAGTCTTATTCACAGTTCTCTGGATTTGTACCAGGAGTCTGAGGGTGAGCTCCCAACATGAAGACATGTTCAGGTCCAGGTCTTTTAATAAATTAGGTAAAAGTAATGAATGGAACTGGAACAGAGAGTCTTTCTCTCCTGAAGCACTGTCTCCTCTCACTTCACCTCCTTCATCCTCTCGGTCTGGATTGAATCTGGGAAGATGCTCTGGTTGGTTTGGACGACGCATGTTTGTCTTTTCTAAATAATACAATTTAAACGAGTTCAGGCAGTTTCAGATTCCTGAGACCAAACAAACGTGTTGTAGTAAAGCAGTGGATCCGGGGGGGGGGGGGGGGGGGGCACAGACGACTGGCAGCGAACTAACAAACCCAGGAGACGGAGTGTAGCCTGGCTCGGATCAGACCGGCCCGGCCTGCGCCAGCCCGCGCTGAGTAATGCTGTTAGTAAATACCAGGCCAATTACAGCTAACGAGGGCCTAATTGGAACCAGATGAACATTTATTGAATTTGTCGGTGAAAGGTAGAGTGGGGGGGGGGGGGGGGGTAATTCACCTGGCAGTGCCACCGTGTTTCCCCACGTCTGTGGTTTCATCCTCGTTTCATTCTGCACAATGTTTACTGAGGAGGAGGAGGAGGAGGAGGTGGAGGAGGAAGAGGAGGAGGTGGAGGAGGAGGAGGAGGAGGAGGAAGAGGAGGAGGAGGAGGAGCAGGAGCAGGAGGAGGAGGAGGAAGAGGAGAGGAAAAGGTTCAACCAGTTAGTTCAGTGATGTTCTTCATTTAAAGTTTGATTCCAGAAAAGAAGACGAGTGAAGCGTGAATTCTGAGGATGAAGAACCTTATGGAATAAGAGCAGTGATGTAGATTATGTTTTTTCTATTCAGAAATATATTCTTAGTTGTGTATAAATACTTGTTAAAGTACTTATAGGGCTTCCATGTGGTATTAATATTATGTAACTATTACACACAAACTGGTTCTTGACTGGTTCCTGACTGGTTCCTGACTGGTTCCAGACTGGCTCCAGACTGGTTCTTGACTGGTTCCAGACTGGTTCTTGACTGGTTCCTGACTGGTTCCAGACTGGTTCTTGACTGGTTCCTGACTGGTTCTTGACTGGTTCCTGACTGGTTCTTGACTGGTTCCTGACTGGTTCCTGACTGGTTCCCGACTGGTTCCTGACTGGTTCCAGACTGGTTCTTGACTGGTTCCAGACTGGTTCCTGACTGGTTCCTGACTGGTTCCTGACTGGTTCTTGACTGGTTCCTGACTGGTTCTTGACTGGTTCCTGACTGGTTCCTGACTGGTTCCCGACTGGTTCCTGACTGGTTCCCGACTGGTTCCTGACTGGTTCTTGACTGGTTCCTGACTGGTTCCTGACTGGTTCCTGACTGGTTCTTGACTGGTTCCTGACTGGTTCTTGACTGGTTCCTGACTGGTTCCTGACTGGTTCTTGACTGGTTCCTGACTGGTTCTAGACTGGTTCTGGACTGGTTCCTGACTGGTTCCTGACTGGTTCTTGACTGGTTCCCGACTGGTTCCTGACTGGTTCCTGACTGGTTCCTGACTGGTTCTTGACTGGTTCTTGACTGGTTCTTGACTGGTTCCTGACTGGTTCTTGACTGGTTCTTGACTGGTTCTTGACTGGTTCCTGACTGGTTCTTGACTGGTTCCTGACTGGTTCCTGACTGGTTCTTGACTGGTTCCTGACTGGTTCCCGACTGGTTCCTGACTGGTTCGTGACTGGTTCCTGACTGGGCCCCTCTGGAAAATGTCTGGATCTCTGGACTTCAGTTCAGGTGTGAAAGAGGCTTGTGTTGATGCTTCCTTCTTCTTCTTCTTCTTCTTCTTCTTCTTCTTCTTCTTCTTCTTCTTCTTCTTCTTCTTCTTCTTCTTCTTCTTCTTCTTCTTCTGTTTAATTCTGTATCAGCTTCCTGTGATTGTTTGAAAAATCCAACTCTATGTTTTCACTCTGGAACAGAACCTGCTTCAGCAGATCCAGATCCAGAACTCCTCCTCTGGTCCGACTGGATTTGGGTAATTTTAGCCATGAAAACTTACTAAATCACGACAGTGTCCCTGCTGCACATGTCGTGTTCCGCCCCCTAGTGGCCAAACAATCCACTCATGGAGCTTTAAAGAACATTTCAAATACATAAACATGTGAGCATCTGAAAGTCGTACGTAAAGAACCCTCCATCAGCTCCATCAGTCGTGAGTCCTGAGAGGCCGTCCCTCGTCCATGAGACGGATCCTGTAACGAGGACACGCCCCCCACCCCCCCCCAGAGCTGCACATGACCCAGACTTGGCTTTAATTGGCTCGATCTCTGAAACGAGGTTGACGTGACCTCTGCCCTGATTCATTCTGACATCCCACCCCCTCTTTCTTTCTCTCTCCATCCTCTTCTTCCTCCAGCCTCCATCACGTCATCCATCCCCCTCCTTTTAACCCCGTTTCCCCCCCCCCACCACCACCACCTCTTTGTCTCATTACACAGTCACTTCTCATCCTGCCAACTGATGGTTCAGTGCAGCGAGGGCCTCGGGCTCCGTCCCTTTGATTCCTGTCCACGGACAACAGAAAGGAGGGCACACATCCAGTGTGTAGGGGGCACACACACAGACACACACACACACAGACACACACACACACACACACACTGTGAGCCTACTTGTATGAGTCCATCCATGCACACATCTGTACAGTGGATGTTCAGTCATGTGGACGCTGACATGTTCTCTGTGTGTGTGTGTGTGTGTGTCTGTGTGTGTTTGTGAGTGTGTCAGGTCAAGCCCTCAAACCTTAAAAAGTTAAACTCTTCAGGAATCAAGAAAAGGAGAATCTCCAGCAGCTCTAATCAGCAACCACATGTTTCTGACGTATTAACTTCCCGTGTCTCTGTAGCGTCGCCACCTGGGGGACAAACTGAGAAGTGCAGGTTCAAGTGAAATGACACGAGATCCAGTGACACTGATTAAACTCTGAATTATAGAAACACAGGAAATGAATCATCGACATGGGTCTGCTGTCATTACACTGGGGACTGTGTTGGTGTGTGTTTGCTGTGCGCACACACACACACACACACACACACACACACACACACACACATCACAGTCCAGCTCCTACTCTGTTTGTCATCTGGGCTTCATTCACAAACTGTGTTTCTGCCGGCAGCGTTTCCTCTGCTTTCTATTTGAGGAAGAAACTCAAATTAACTAAAGAAAAGATGAACTTATTCAGTTCTGTTTGTTTTCAGATTTCTCTCTGTCTCTCTGTCTCTCTCTCTCTCTGTCTCTCTCTCTCTCTCTCTCTCTCTCTCTCTCTCTCTCTCCCTCTCTCCATCTCTCCCTCTCCCTCGTACAGTAGAATGAACCAAGCCAGAGCCTCGGGGGGGATTGGGTTACTCTCCTCCTCCCAGAGACAGAAGTGGTCTGTACGGGAGGGTCGGCCATGACAGTTGGCAGTCGCTGGGTTCGGGGGGGAATTCGATACCATCATTTAGATCTGCAGTAAACAGGCTGAAATGAGACGCAGACCCTCTCTCCCTCGGAAACACGACTGTGGGAACACGGAGCGTTTGGCTGCTCGTGATGAGATGTAACATGTTGATCATTGCTTACACAAACTGATGGAAAGTATTTGCGCCCCCCCCCCGAGGGAGGGAGCAGGTACTGGGCTCGGTTCAGGAGACGGTTCAGTAATGAATCTACATTTCGCTGAGGTCTAACACGCATGTTGATCCGAAGCTGAAATGTTGATAATCAACTGTTCAGATGTGCACGGTCATTACACATTACCGAGTGTGTGTGTGTGTGTGTGTGTGTGTGTGTGTGTGTGTGTGTGTGTGTGTGTGTGTGTGTGTGTGTTGACATCTCCTGATTAGCTCTGGCAACGTGTTGGTTTGTGGCAGATCAGCTCTGGTTTCCTGTCAGATCTTCACACATCAAGTGTTTCCAGTTCGATCGCCAGGCGCCGGTCCTGCAGCACCTGAGAGTGTGTTCAAGTTGCCCTACGATGCATTACCACCTACAGCCACTAGGTCGACTCAGGAGTGTGGAACAAGTGTCCTCAGATACGACCTATCGGAGCGGGCCGCCTGGAGACCGACGGGTTATGGTTCGATAACAACGAGGCACAAAACAACTTGATTAATGAGGATCTAGAAATGTCAAATAAATTTGTCCCTGTGGTTACGTAAAACAGTTTTTTAGGTGAGATCTTTGGCAGCAGTCTTGTTTGTACTTGCTTTTGACTTTTACCCTGAACTACCCCCATGAAGTTTTATCTAAGTGTCGATCCACGATGCCTTCAGTCCCAGGGTGCGGTCATTTCCTGTCGGGCTGACGCACGCCGCTCACACCTCTGAATGGAGGAGGATGGAAATGTTGCTGTAAGAGTGTTGGGTGTCAGATCTGCTTCCAGGAAAACTGTTTGTTGGCTCAGACTTTTCCTCCTGCGCAGTTTATACCTAGATTTTCAGACAGGGGTCAGAGGTCAGTGATCGTGAGTGATTTCTCCTCCTCAACACTTTGATTCATACGAGCTTGTCACTGGAAAACAGCCTGAAGGCTCCTCCTCCTTTAACCTGCACATAGACACTCGGCTCCGTGGTGTTGTGCTGACAAGAACCCAGAGTTCCTCTTTGGTGCCGTAACATCCGACCCCGATCCGGTGAACCCGCTCCCTTGGTCCTGGAGTCGGTTTCAGCCTCTTAAAAGTCGCTGGAGCGGTAACATTGGACACGTCCAGGTTGAGTTTCACCTGCGGAGCCTGATCTTTGTGAGTCTGGTGGCGTTGCAGCAGTGGATGGTTCACGGGTTGATTGGCCCCAGAGGGCCTTGGAGCCAGGCAGCAGGGATGAGTGACCCGGCAGCTCGTCTGCATCAGATCCAGTGTTTATGACTCTCTGCCTCCTACAAAATACACGACATGTGTTTTTTAAACTGAAATAGACGGTGAACTCCACACAGGCTGTGGTCGGAGAACCTTTTGGTCGGTGACTGTTCGGTCAAGAATAGAAACGAGTGGTTTCCACGATTCCACGGTCAGAGTTAGCTCCGTTTGTTCAATGATTGAGTTTTAGACAACTGAACTTTACTTTCTGAGAATCAGCTAATTTGTGACCAATATGAAAACTGAGGCACACAAAGTTAACTTTTAACTTTTTTGATATTTACATTTTTGTCAGTCTTGAAAAATTTAGCAAATTGAGGAGTTTCTGTCTCAGTCTCTAGTTTCAAGTCTTCTTCAAACAGCTAATGTCTATTTAGCGAATTACGATCAATTAGAGTCAAACAGACCATAAAGCACCGGATGTGTTGGGGGGTGGATAGCTCAGTGTGATTGACAGCTAGTACCGTCCAATGAGTGCAGGTGGAAGGTGAGATGGGCGTGTCCTTGAGCGCTCAGTCAGGCTCTGTTCCTCTAAATATGGATATTTCTGGTTTCAAAAAAACAAGATGGCGCTGAACAAGATGTCAGACTGAAGCTCACAAACACAGTGTGTTGATAAACGTTTCAGTCAAAGTGACGAGAGGATGATTGTGTGTGAATAGTGACGGAGCAATAAAGTGGTAAAGTACTGAACACAGGGTTTTGGGTGAATAAGATGTATTGTATTTCGAAGGATTTGTTTTTCTCCCTTTTGGGCTTTTTCAGGTCCTAGACGCTCAAATTCTTACTAAAAATGTCAGGCAATTCAAAACCCCAAAAAGTAATTGTATTCTGGAGTAATTGGAAATGGGCGTGGCAAAATGGCTCAACAGCGCCATCGAAGGAAAAGCCCCTCAGCTAGCATTCACCAATCTTCACAAAAATCCTAGCACAGGTGTATCATGACTAGACAAATAAAGTCAGAGGTGCAATGGGGAAAATGCAGCAGAAAAAGTCCGCCATTTTTGATTTAGTGGCCATTTTGGCTGTTTTCAAATTTTTTTCTTTGATGTGCTTGTCCCAGGTTTTTCATCAGATCAACTTCATATGGACATGAGTGTCCTCACAACTAGATGGAGATATAAACTACCTCGAATTTCGAGTTTTCATCACACGGTGTGATCGTGGCGTGGCGTAGAAGTTTGATTACACGCCATCAAGACACGATGTTCTGTATCTCAGACATATTTTGTCCAATCGAGTCCAAACTAGACATGTGGGACAAGAGTCTAGGCCTGATGACATCTACACAGAAACCATGGATTAGAATCACAGCGCCCCCTGGTGGCAACCGGAAATGTCTTGTTTTTGCATTTCTTACACTTGGAAGTATTCCTCCTCATCCACTGACCTCAACCATGTCAAACTGTATCATATGGGTCTCAAGACATTGATAATGTAGGCATAAGATTACTATGACTTTTCGTCAAACGCCATATTAATGGCGTGGCATTAAAGTTCATCAACCCATGTTCACTGTTCTCTCACTCAAACTACATGTGTGTATCTGCCTTTAAACTACCTGTTTAAAGGCAGTTCATCAACATCACTGGCAGCTGCCTTTAAACAGTTTGACAACACTGCTGAGGAGAGGTAGACTGTTGATCTTTTCAATAGTGTGTTAAAACGTGGGGAAAAGAGGAGGTGAAGGAGAGAGGGAGGAGCAGAGATCTGCTTCTGTTCAGAGGAAGTGAATCTGTTCTACAGTCTCTGGCAGCAGCTGAAATGGAGAAACAAGAAAATCACCTGGACAGAGAAAGGTTCTGCTGTAGGATCTGTGAGGATCTACTGAAGGATCCGGTGACTACTGTCTGTGGACACAGCTACTGTAAGAGCTGTATTAACACCCACTGGGACGATGAGGAGGAGAGAGGAAGCTACAGCTGTCCTCAGTGTAGACAGACCTTCACACCGAGGCCTGTCCTGGAGACAAGCACCATGTTAGCTGCTTCACTGGAGGAGCTGAAGAAGACTGGACTCCAAGCTGCTCCTGCTGATCACTGCTATGCTGGACCTGAAGATGTGGCCTGTGATGTCTGCACTGGGAGAAAGCGGAAAGCTCTCAAGTCCTGTTTGAATTGTTTGGACTCTTATTGTGAAAAACACCCCAAGCCTCATCTTCAGTCAGCCCCATTGAAGAAGCACAAGCTGGGGGAGCCCTCGGAGAAGCTCCAGAAGAACATCTGCTCTCATCACAACAAGGTGATGAAGATGTTCTGCCGCACTGATCAGCAGTGTATCTGTGATCTCTGCTCTGTGGAGGAACATAAAGACCACGACACAGTGTCAGCTGCAGCAGAAAGGACTGAGAGGCAGAGAGAGCTCAGGCTGAGGAGACAAACAATCCAGCAGAGAGTCCAGGACACAGAGAAAGACGTGAAGCTGCTTCAACAGGAGGAGGAGGCCGTCAATGGCTCTGCTGATAAAGCAGTGGAGGACAGTGAGGAGATCTTCACTGAGATGATCCGTCTGCTGGAGGAAAGAAGCTCTGATGTGGAGCAGCAGATCAGATCCCAGCAGGAAACTGAAGTGAGTCCAGTCAGAGAGCTTCAGGAGAGACTGGAGCAGGAGATCACTGAGCTGAAGAGGAAAGACCATGAACTGAAGCAGCTCTCAGACACAGAGGATCACAACCAGCTTCTACACAACTACCCCTCACTGTCACCACTCAGTGGATCTACACACTCATCCAGCTTCAGGATCCGTCCTCTGAGGAACTTTGAGGACGTGACAGCAGATGTGTCACAGGTCAGAGGTCGACTACAGGACATTCTGAGTGAGACAGAGACACAAATTTTACAGATTGTGTCTCAAGTGGATGTTTTACTGCGACAACCAGAGCCAGAGACCAGAGCTGACTTCTTAAAATATTCACAGGAAATCACACTGGATCCAAACACAGCATACCGATATCTGTTATTATCTGAGGGAAACAGAAGAGTAACATGTATGAGAAAAGTTCAGTCTTATTCTGCTCACCCAAACAGATTCACTAATTGGCATCAGGTCCTGAGCAGAGAGAGTCTGACTGGACGTTGTTACTGGGAGGTGGAGGTGAAGGTGAAGGTGGGGGGAACAGTTCGTGTAGCAGTCGCATACAAGAATATCAGCAGAGCAGGACGCTCACATGAATGTTTATTTGGATACAATGATAAATCTTGGTCATTATATTGTGATGGAAACAGTTATTACTTTCATTACAACAGGATCTACACTCCAGTGTCAGGTCCTGTGTCCTCCAGAGTAGGAGTGTACCTGGATCACAGTGCAGGTGTTCTGTCCTTCTACAGCGTCTCTGACACCATGACTCTCCTCCACAGAGTCCAGACCACATTCACTCAGCCTCTCTATGCTGGAGTTAGTGTTTATAGTTATGGAATCACAGCTGAGTTCTGTAAACTGAAATAGACTCGAGTCATTAAAAGCAGTGATTTAGATTCTGTGTGTAAATCTTTAACTTCTCGTCTCCATGTTTGTTGATCAAAGTTCGTCGTGGTGACGTTTCTGCTCCGCACAGAGATAAGCTGTCGATCTTGACCTTCCTTTATCACACATATTTAGTTTTCACTTTGTAAAGATAGAAATCTATAAATACACTGACATGAATGTGTTTGAAAGAACCCGAGCAGCGAGCGGTGGGAGGCCCTATTGTATTTCCAAGGACTTGCATTTCCATTTGGGCTTTTCAGGACGAAATCGCTATAACTTCAGTGTTCGAGGTTCAACACCCCCCCCCCCTGCATAAAAAAATCAAGAGGGACATGTGTCTTTTCATGACAAACAATTAAGTCTCTTGGATAGATATGCTAGACCAAACAGGGAGCCCGCCATTTTGACTTAAATGGCTATGTTGGCCATTTTCCACATTTGGACTTTGACGAACTTGTCGTATGGCTTTCATCAGATCAACTTCAACTTCTGGGAATGTCATCTAAACAAGACGGAGATACAAACTTCCTCGGTGTATTTGATTTCATCACATGGTGCGACCATGACCTGGCATAAACGTTTGATTACACAACATAAAAACACAAGCTTCTGTATCTCTGGCATATTTGGTCCAATCGGGTCCAAACTAGACATGTAAGACAAGAGTCCCAGCCTGAAGACATCTAAACAGACAACGTGAAAATCACAGCGCCACCTGCTGGCTACAGGAAATTACATGTTTATACTTTGATACACTGCTCCTGGCTACTTTACAATATACAGCTCGAATCAGCTCAGTCAACTCATTGGATCAAGGTCAGAATTGTGAAATTTCCTGAAATCGTGTAAAACATCAATGACGACATTGTCTCTGTCATAACTCCACTGTGCATTGTCCTATCACCATCAATCTGCTGTCACATGATCAGGAACCACATCTCTATGTGTCATTATTTCTTCAGTGTCATAGCGCCACCTACTGAGTACTTTGTAAATCCACTCTGCATTGTCCAACCAGCTCCGAACTACTGACCTATGATCACTATCATGACCTGAACACATCCATATATTAATATTAGTTCAGGGTCATAGCGCCACCTACTGATCAGAGTGAAAATTAAGTTGTTGTAACATTGTCCAATTGACACAAAATTGCTCACGCTACATCAGAGCCCCTACTGGAACAGATTAGTCTGTACGTAATAGTAGTGATGGCGCCAACTACTGGCAATAGGAAGTAAGCTATGTTTTACAACTATCATTCGATTTACAAAAAATCTTCACAGTGTGATGTGCTATTTGATAGCGTGGACCGTAATGAGCGATTAGCAGGTGTAGAGTTGGACATATTTCTGTGTGTACAGCCCTGGGATGCTAATGAGAGAGCGGAGGGGTGAATCAAGTGCATGTTGGTACAGGGCATTGATATTTTGTGTTTAAGTTAAATAAGTGTTTCCACGGGAAGTCATTGTTTTAGTTTCAATTTAAATAAACCGGTTAACTGTAACTTTTCTATGGTTCATTCCACCTGTTACACAGGCAAGGATCGACATCCCGTGACGGACGCAGGAAGTGAAGCGTTTATCCTTGCCGCAGTGCGAAAAAACGCATACAACGTAGCTCTATCTATGTTTGTGTTTTTAAGGGTTCAGACTCAAACAGAAAGGTTCTGGTTTCTTCTGGTCACGTAGCAACAGACTGAAAAGAGCTAAAGCAGCGTTTGCCTCTTCCTACCAAACAGCTTCTAATGGGATTTCATTCAGAACATCATGTCAGCCGAGACGACTCGCCGGCCGGCTCTGGTTTCATGCAAACCAGGAGTGTTTTTCATCTTATAAAGTCGAGTTGGCTCGGGTGCCGCTCTTCCTTCGCCGCAGAGGAGAGGCGGAGCAGAACCCTCCTCCAGCTCAGGCCTGGCTCTGCAGCCGCGGCCCGACTGCTGCACCGAGCTGTGAAAGAGATTCAGATCCTGTTTTGCTTCATGCCTCTTGTTCTCTTGGCGTCGTTAAAGCAAAACAATGGCGCTCAAAGTAAATAGCTATGGAAACGCAGAGAGCGCCGCAGCTAAACAGGGAGGCCGGCCAGGGGGTTTCTTCTTCTGTGTGCGTCTTCACATGCAACACACACCGTCCTCGTCGGGCACATCTCGGGATGAGCCGTGAACCTTCGGACACAAGTGTTGGTGTGTTTAGAATACACTTGAACTTTATAAGTCCAAGTGTTGTTGTCTCAACCACGTTCAGGTGGCTTTTGTTAGTTTTGTAGTTTTTCTTTGGCCGAGCGTCTGGTAAAGTTATCGACTGGCGTCCATTTAACAAACTCCCTCCATCCGTTGGTGCCGATTCATCCTAGAACCCTGATGGGCGGCTGGCACCGAGCTCCACAACCTCCGCCGCCCTCGCCTCCTGCACACACAGCGTCCAGCTGCTGCCACCACATCTGGAACAGTTTGATCAGGAGAAAGAGAAGTCAGAGATTCAGAACCACTAGTAACCTGTAGCTGATTCAGCTCCTCTTGTTATTCTTTTACCTTCAACCATCAGATTAATGATGAAAACTGTTTGATAGATAGTGAACATTTACACTTATACACACACAAGCAGAAATAAAGATGCTCATCCAGGCCAGAGAGGGAAAGGTCAGACCTGGAAGAGACAAACACTAATCTGCATTCATATTTCTGACATATTCATCAGATGGAACATGAGCATCATCTCGTTCTCTCCATCCTCTGCAGCAGCATCTCCACTCGTTGCTTTGAGCTGTGAGTTTGGATCAGGTTCAGTCGACCTGTTAGTTTGAACCACTCTGACGCAGCCTGAGGTTCAGCAGCAGCTTCTCCGCACGAGTCTTTAAAACTCTGTAAAGTTTCTGCCTGATAAGTTTTTACAGTAAGTTAATCTGTGGAGTTTTTATTTCAACCTGTTTTTATATCATTACGGGTTTTGTGGCTTGAGCCGAAATTATAATTCACTGGAAAATAAAACGGAAATAAAAAAAGTTTCATCTCAGAAAAAATAAATTGTGTTTTTTTATCCGCTTGTGAAATGTTTCTTCTTCTGTTCTTTGTTTTAACGGTGTATAAACAGCAGCTTGTTAATCTATTTTTAGGCTGAAGTGAAACAGAGTGTGAGTTTATTAGGAGGATTTGCAGTGACCCTCAGTTCTATGTGCCTCAGTGTGGGTGTGGTCAGAATCTCTGTGGTTCACTCGCACTAATCATAACAGTGGGTGTGACCCAGCAGTGATTTAATACATCATCACACTTCATCTTGTTACAGTCAAATCAGCTGCTGTGTGTGCTGTTGTTGTTTCCAGCTCACACACACACACACACACACACTCGTGAACACAAAGTGCTGCAGTTTAAAGCAACACTGTGTAACTGAGCCACAGCGCCCCCTGCAGCCACAGGAGGGGATCATTTCTCCCGGTGTTAGAGGAATGAAGACGTCTGAAAACAGCTTCCCTGCTTTATTGTACTGAATAACCTGGACGCAGCCAGTGTGAAAGTACTTAGTTATTAAAAATGCTAACTGCTGCTAATGTTTAATGTAACCACATCCTGACTCCTGCTCGACTGAAAGCGGACTTTAGAGATGTTCATGGATATTCATCTCACCACCAATAACAAGCAAATAACCTCTTTCTGAAACGTTGAACTGTTCCTTCAGACCACGGCCTCGTAAACACAGATGAGCTGCGATCTGTAGAAACTCTGCCGCGTCTCGCCGTGTCCACCATGCTAATTAGCTCCTGGGGATATTTTTAGTGGCTCTCTTGATGATTTAATTAGGTTTACAAATTATAATTTTTAACCGCCATGTCTACCGTGGACCGTGGCAGCACAATAAACACAATCAGACGTTCCGCCTGCAGAGCTGCATTAGGGGCTTGGCACTGCCAGAGAGCACGGCTGGAAAATGTCGAGTTAGCTGGCATCAAGGAGCTCCTGTTACCGGTAAGAGCGGGGAAAACTCCCAGCTCTCTGCCAGTCGGGAGCGCACACACTCACACACTTACACACACACACACTCACACACACACACACACACTCACCCACACACTCACAAACACACACTCACATGCAAACATCCAATTACCCTCCTGTTCCTGCAGAGCTGCTTTTTAAACCTCCCTCGGCACGAAGATGAAGCAGGAGGCCGGGGCGCTGTTATGGCCGCCTCCCTCTGGGCTGCCATGGCAACCAAATAGCAGCCACTGGTGCATGTGAACGGACAAAAATGTGGAAACTTACTGAAGTTGATCCGTCTTCACGTATCTCAGGACCCGGGTCTTTCTGATCGTGACGAAGTTTGTTCCTGAGTTAAACGACACCGTGGCTGTAAAAGTTCAAAATCCTGGAAACAAAGTTCTAATCTTTCCTCTTTAGTTATGGATTTAGCTGTGATGCTGGAAAAGTCCGGCAGAATTAGGATGATTTAATTCCTCGGACGCGTCGTGTTGTAATGAATTCATCTGTCTCTGTGTGCGTGACCTCGGGACGGGCGGCCGCGCTCGCTGGCGTCCGCTTGAGACGAACAGCCTCATCGTGGCCAACAAACAGTCACGTATTACAACATGTGTCCCGGAGAAATGTCTTTGTGCAGATTGTTTCTGGTTCTGTGTGTGAACTCGTGTTAAAAGCTGTCGTCAGGAACGTTTCTGCTTCTCTCCTCTTGATTGGTTGTTGACGAGGAGCTGTGGGTCATGTGATCAGTTGAGACCTATGAGGTGAGACGAGAAGTATTTGGACACGTCAGACGTTTGTCTCGGGTTCAGGTTCCTCAGAGTTTAGTTTGAAATGTACATGAGGTCACAGACATGGAGCTGCTCAGGAAATCAGTGGTGCGACATAACAAAGTACATTTACCTAGTAACTGTACTTTATTACATTTTTCTTGTGTCTACTTATTTATTTTCAGGTACTTTTCACTTTTACTCCAGCAAGTAGCTGTATATTCTACTAAACTACATTTCTACATCGCATTTGACCTATAATTCACAAGAGACTCCAGGTTAATAATTAATATGAAAATGAGTTCTCCAGATTAACGAGCAGATTTTATTCTCTGGAGGTTTTTTCTTCAAGTCACTGGAGTTTGGATCTGCACCAAATTCCACACAGTCATAAATATCATGTCTGATCAAGACCAGTGAATTATTCTCAGGGAAACTAACGAACGTGTTTTTTATAGAAAGTGAAGAACATCCTGATTTACACAAAACAAGACGTTACCTGGGAAAACTTTTTATTTCCATTATTATATTAATTATATTCGAGACTTAACAACTCTCAGTGAATATGAATAAATAACAGACTCATAGACAATCTATTATTTAAAACAGTTTAAAACAACAAGCTACATTTTCTTTTTACCCAGATTCATGGTTTGATTTTTCTTTTCTCCTAAATGTTGTGTGTCTGCTTGTTGTGATTTTCTAAGGGTTTAAATGTGAACCTTTAAATATTTTTGTCTCTTACGTCAAACAAAACTTATTAAAGAGAATCTTGTCCCAGTTTCTGAGCTTGTACATTATACAAGTATGTAAAATCACTTTATTAGCAGCAGTTTATCGTGGTGAAAGTTTGCAGAGAAACTGTTTGAATTCGGTGAGTGTTGAGCTTTTATAGAGTTTGAAGTTTCTCTTAAACAGGTTTGTTACTCTGCTGATTTTGAACCAAATCCATTGTAATTCCTGAAGACTTGAGTGAAGCTGTGATTAATAGATTTAAATCCACACAATTCAGACTTAACAGTCTCGTTTTATGAGCAGTAATTTATGTCCTGATGATGGTGAAGGCTGAAATTCCTGGAAAAAATTAAGATGAAAATAATTTTTGAAAAAGAAAATGTTCTGGTTCGGACGAAGACAGCTCCCGTGTCTGTAGTGATGGATGAGCGGCCTATGAGAAGCAGATGTGTGCTTGTTTTACACAGACTCACACTCATCATTGTGTGCTCTGTATCAGTGTTACACAAATTGAGGTTTTATCTGCAGGGGCCTTTTCAGTCCGAGTGTGTGTGTGTGTTTTATTTCTGTCTTTGGTTCTTAGTAGACATCGTCAGACTCCTTCTCTGTTTGTGTCCTGTGTGCAGCTCACGAGTGTGTGTAAGCAGAAGGTGACAACATGTGCTCGTGCAGTCGGGTTGTGTACTCGTGCACGTTGGTCGGTCCTGCATGTGTCAGCGGCTTCTCCCCAGCTCAGCATTCCTCAGTGACAGCCGCAGGTCAACTGCTGCTGTAAATAGAGTCTGGATCACTGGAGACGCTCAGAGACTCTGAGCTCAGGTGGAGTGTTAGCGCCACCTTGAGGTCAGAGACCGTCTCAGCTCATGAGACGTCAACAATCTACCATCACACGAGAGAATTTACTTATTTTAATCGGATGATTGTGACCTGAATGAAATGATGTCACAGTTTGAATTCTTGTTCTAGATTTAAGTGAAAAGTGAATGTTTCTGTTTAAATATACAACGTGGTTCCATCAGCATTTCAGATTCTACAAGTCACAAATCGAATAAACTATTTAAATGCACAATGGTTATGTCTCATCTGGAGTTTTAACCAGAGACTGAAGATCAATATGTTAAAGGTTTGGTGAAGTTCAGGAAACTAGAACTACTCAGACACACACACACACACACACACACACACACACAATTCTACTTTCAGGAAACTACAGACTTTTAAACTCTCATCAGATTTACTCTGATGAGAAAAATCTTTTTTAATCTCAAATGAAAACAAGTTTAAAAAACACACAAACTTATATAAGTATCACATTAATAAATTTGAAGCCACTGCAGCACACTCTCTCTCACTGACACACAGACACCCACACACACTCACCGATCTCTCACAGACACACACACACACCCACACACACTCACACACTCTCTCACACTCCTGCCTCAGATTCTTGGCATGACTTCCTCATGGTAAAAAAAGATCCCCCCCCCCACAGCTCCCATAATCCCCTGCTGCTGCAGCTCCTCAGTGTCTCACACGCCTGGAGACGAGCTGAGCTTCAGGTTGTGATCGTTGTGTTGAGCTCGTTGTGTTGAGCTCGTTGTGTTGACCGAGCAGAGACTTGAGTTTCTCTTCTGGTCAGGATCGAGCTGCTCCTCACACGATGCCTCAGTGAGCTGGGGGGGGGGCGTCCCGGCCCCTCGTCGCAGACCCTCATCATGTCTAACGCTGCGTTCCGTGGTTATCGCACTATCTCGCAGCACCTGAACGACCTGAAGAAGGAGAACTTCAGCCTGAAGCTCCGGATCTACTTCCTGGAGGAGAAGATCCAGCAGAAGTTCGAGGAGAGCAGCGATGACGTGCACAGGAGGGTGAGTGAGAAGCTTCTTCTGTTCACGTGCACGGCTCTGTGCTTGTCTCTGCACCCCACCCCACCCATGACCTTTGACCTTTCTATAGATACTTCCACTGAGCACGAAAAAGAAAAGTATTTCCACTTTATTACAAACTAACTGAATGAAAACAGTTCTGTTCAGTTTGTTTTATGCTTCGACTTTAATTTAAAGATGTGACAGCTTTAAAAAGTGAAGCCCAACGACCCTGATCGCCCCCTGCTGGCTGGCTGCAGTAAAGCTCATAAACCCCGCCTCCTCCATGTTAGCAGATGGGACCAAAAAAAAGGAAAATTAAAAGTTAAATCGATTTTTGATGGTTTCTGTCGTTTCAGCTCGTTCTTCTCTCTGATGTTTGTTCACTTATTCTGATCAGTTTGGTTTAATTAGTTAATTGATGATAGAAGAACAGGCTGAGACGTGATGATTGACAGCTGAGACTGGAGAAATCCGTCCATCTTTTTTCTGGTTTTGCACATTTCCAGAACCAGATGCTAATGAATCAACCTGGAAACCTATCGGAGATACAAGCAGCTCTGAACAGGAGAGATCTTCATGTCTGATGTTCCACAGGATCCATTAGTTATTTATCACAAATCACGTTGTGTCACAAGAAAGAAACAGACCTAAAAACCTCCAGGATCCACCTCCTGGTTGACAGCAACATTTAGAGAGTTCCTCCCTGACCCACCCTGCCTCCCTCCACCGTGTGGTATCCCTGCTGTGGTTTGTGTGTAGCTCAAACAGGAGGTGACAGTTCGATGTGAAGTTTGCTCCTCCCACAGCGATGATGAACCTTCACATCGATCTACAGCAGGTTCATCACTTCGTCCCTGGAAACCTCTCCGGTGTTGTTTCCTCTATGTGCAGCTCGGTTCTGTGTTAGCATGAGTTGTGAGTCTTTGCAGCGTGTTTGTCGTCACATTGATGAAGACGTTTTCTTAACGAGCTCTCGGCCTCCGTAGCGTTAAGCAGCAGGAAGTCAGAAACGCTCAGTGATTCAAGCAGGTGTGGTCATGTTGGAATCAGCTGCAGACGCCGAGGTGTGTGTTTGTTTGTGTGTCAGCAGGGTTACACAACAACCACCGCACGGATTAACACAATGATATAGAATCAGTCAGGAGAGACCTTGATAAAAACATATTTACAGGACAGATTTTTATGAGGTTGTGTAATTTAGTGCAGATCCAAGTGAAAACTCAGATCTAGTGGATTTAACTGTGGTTTCATCAGGAGACAGTTACATGAGCTCTACTCAGTGAGGCTCTACTTTCTCTTAAATTAAAGTGAATTCAGATCTGAACTTTTCCCTTTAATGATAAAACCCTCATCAGTTGCTTTGAAACCACTTCTTTAAGAAGAGTTTTAAACTCTCTGTTCTGCATGGAGGACTCTAACTGTCCGACCTGTTTCCATCCACGGCCGATGACCCACATTACGTTAGAGCCTTCAGGCTGCAGGCATGAGTGTAACTGTGTGCATGTATACTGTGTGTACATGTTGCTGTAAGCAGAAACACCCCCCTCCCCCCCCACACCTGTGTCAGTCTGTCAGACATCTGATCTGCTGCTGTGATGCTCAGATAAATAAACGGTGAACGTGAGCGAGCGGCGCCCGGTCGAGTCCGGTTCTCCTGCTCCAGAGCCAGGAGTTAAAGTCTAAAGTTAAAGTGGTCTTGTTGCTGGGAGCAGAGGTCTGACGGATCCAGCAGCTGCTCGTGTCTCACCTGCTATTTATACATCCAGAGAGAAGCTGGCTGCACGAGAGACTTTGGAAGATCTTCTCTCTGTGTGCAGAACAGGAACTAGCTTTTCTGCTGCAGGACCAGTTGGATTCATAATGTTTGTGTAGTTTCTGGATTGTTGGTTTTTCATGTCAAAGATACACACAGTGTTTTCCTCAGCTGAGTTCATGACATGTTTCTCTTCACTGGAGAATCAAGCACAATATTATCCTGCAGGTATCAGGCTGTGTGTGAAGCAACAGGGAGATTTCATCTACATCTCATTCTGTTACTGTAAATACAGGCTGGTTGCTCATTCCTCTTCTGAACAACAGCGCCCCCTGCAGCCTAACGTTCCCTGTCCGGGCGATAACTTAAAGGGACTCTTTGTTGCATTTTTACACTTTTTGTGGATAAGGTTAAATTGGTATTAATAAGGTAATGACACTCTAAAATGCAAGACAGACCCACCAGGAGTAAAAACTAACAATTATTTCACTCTCATAATATTTAGTGAAAACTTCAACCAATAAAATTCTTCGGACCGAAGGACCTTATTGGCCGACAGACCTGTCTGTTTGCTGCATGGACATGCAGGTTTTCCGTCTGCTTCTTGTGGCGCATTCGGGCCCGTGTCATCAAGGCATGTGAATGTAAATGTATATAACTTACCGAATCCATTGCTTTGGTAAACAAAAACTCACCTGCGTGCGCGGAGGCAGTAGATTGTAAGTCTGCTTGTAAATAAAGTTTCTTCAAAAAAACACCGCGGATGGGAACGAGGGGGTGGGGCATTGGAGGAAGGCGGGATGATTTGAATGTGCTGTAATTCTCAAATGCAACAAAGGTAAGAGTCCCTTTAAGTCTCTGTGTGTTGAGATGAGTTAAAAACTAAAACACAACTGAACGCTGGATATTACCCATGATCCTCTGCTTCCTGACCCAGAAGAGCTGCTGCTGTAACAAATCCAACAAACTCTGTTCAGAATTAAAGTTTCCTGCTGAATATTGGAGATAAACTCTGGTTTTTAATAACTTCTGAGTCCTTTGAACTGGTATCAGTTCAGCTTCACTCTCCAACCTGCTGGAGCGGATTCTGTTCTTATGCTAAAATCAGCCATATCCTGTATTTACTTCTCTAATTTAAATTCTGAAACTCTTCTTTCATCTCCAACTTCACTCGTTTTCCTTTCCCCTGTGAATCTGCTGCAGGACATCGAGCTGAAGGTGCAGGTGGAGAGTTTGAAGAAGGAGCTGGAGGACAAGCAGCAGCTTCTGGACGAAGCTCTGTGAGTATTTCTCTTCTTCCTGCTCACCAGGTTTTTCACACACATGTTGACAGAAGTTCTTCTGGTGTTTAAAGGTCGTGAACGTCCAAATCACTCATCCACACTTTATTATGTCTCCATAACAGACGTGGAGAAATATACATGTGAGAACATTCAGGCTCTTGTGCTGCACACGTTTGCTGAAGTGCCTTCAGGGAAACTTGCGAACTGCGAACTACAAAAACACTCTTTTCAACGGCAGTTTGATTATTTCCCATGAGCCCTCGGGGCCCGGCGGCCTCTCATCACACGCCAGCCCGCCGCTCCGTGGCCTCGGCTCGCTATCACAACACGCACTGAGCCCCGAGGAATTCCATGTATGGACCTTTTGAAGAGGTTGAAGTGACCGGGCGCTGGTGCAGGGGACGGAGGGGGGGGGCGGGGTGAGGATGAGGAGGTGACGGAGGGGTGAGGGTTTGTTTTGAAGGGGGGGGGGGGGGAGTCAGGAGGAGTAAAGGGCAGGAGGTGGTTTGCTGCGTCGCTGAGTCGGGAACTATTTGAGCTGCAGCACCTGTCTGAGGAGCAGCTGTCTGTCTCTCTCTGTCTCACTGTCCTCGGCCAATCAGAACCGAGAGTCTGCAAAACACACAACACGTCGTCCAATCACAGCCTCTCTAAAAGGTTAGAGACACTTTCTCACTGCCAATGAACTGAGAGCTTCTCTGCTCAGGTTGATCGTTTCACTTCTTCACATCGTCCACTTCCTTTCAGTGAAGCTGAGGATCGACTTCGCCACCTCGCAGGCTCAGATTACCCAGAATCCCTCTGGTTAAATCCGTCCCTCGTGTTGATGGATGCATATTTATGTTTCATGAGTCAAATTTAGTCTTCAGATTAAAGTTGAAACTTTATTACTGTAGAAAACTAGTCATTTAAAGGAGAGATTTCCGTATTGAAAATGTTTTCCTGCTCTAATGTTCAGAAAACATTGGACTCGGAAGATTCAAGTTAAAAGATTTTTGTCTCTAGAAGCATTCAACTTTTTCATCTTTATTATAAGAAGTTAATTCAGAGGAAAGGTTGAGAAGCCGTGAACAGAACCCGCGTGTGGCCCCTCCCCCTGCTACACACATGTTAAACTGACCTCTGACTGATTCTTGTCCTGATGGATGGATGAAGGAGCGACAGCATCAGCTCAGGAACACAGCGTCGTTATGCTCTGAGGACAGTGATTGGTCCAATCCCTCACTTTCACGTCAAAGCACTGAGCGGGGGGGGAAGACATTCCTCCCTGAGCAGAGTGAACGTGTCCGAGACGTTTCTCTGGTGAGGAGAGAGGAGGGAGGAGAGAGGAGGGAGGAGGGAGGAGGGAGGAGAGGAGGAGAGGAGGAGTGAGCGTGTCCGAGACGTTTCTCTGGCTCGCTGAGTCGTGAGCGTTCATAAATAAACTCTGTGGCCACAGTTTATCAGAGGAGCTATTAACAGAGGAGGGGAGGAGAGGAGGGAGGGGAGGAGAGGAGGGAGGAGAGGAGGAGTGAGAGGAGAGGAGAGAGGAGAGAGGAGAGGAGGGAGGAGAGGAGGGAGGAGAGGAGGGAGGAGAGGAGGGAGGAGAGGAGGGGAGGGAGGAGGTGAGGAGGGGAGTGAGGAGAGGAGGAGTGGAGGGAGGAGGTGAGGAGAGGAGGGGAGGAGAGGAGAGAGGTGAGGAGTGAGGAGTGAGGAGTGAGGAGTGAGGAGTGAGGAGTGAGGAGTGAGGAGTGAGGAGTGAGGAGTGAGGAGTGAGGAGAGGAGTGAGGAGAGGAGAGGAGGGGAGTGAGGAGGGGAGGAGTGAGAGGAGGAGAGGAGAGGAGAGGAGGGAGGAGGGGAGTGAGGAGGGGAGGGAGGAGAGGAGGGAGGAGAGGAGAGGAGTGAGGAGGGGAGTGGGGAGAGGAGTGAGGAGAGGAGAGGAGGGGAGTGAGGAGGGGAGGAGTGAGAGGAGGAGAGGAGAGGAGAGGAGGGAGGAGGGGAGTGAGGAGGGGAGGGAGGAGAGGAGGGAGGAGAGGAGAGGAGTGAGGAGGGGAGTGGGGAGAGGAGTGAGGAGAGGAGTGAGGAGGAGAGGGAGGAGAGGAGGAGAGGAGGGAGGAGGGGAGTGAGGAGAGGAGTGAGGAGAGGAGAGGAGGGGGGAGGGAGGAGGGAAGAGGAGGAGGGGAGGGAGGAAAGGAGGAGTGAGGAGAGGAGTGAGGAGAGGAGGAGTGAGAGGAGGGGAGTGAGGAGAGGAGGGGAGTGAGGAGAGGAGGGAGGAGAGGAGTGAGGAGAGGAGAGGAGAGGAGGGAGGGAGGGGGGGAGGAAGGAGAGGAGGAAGGAGAGGAGGGGAGAGGAGAGGAGTGAGGAGAGAGGAGAGAGGAGAGGAGGGAGGAGAGAGGAGGGGAGGGAGGAGGGGAGGGAGGAGAGGAGGAGGGAGGGAGGAGGGGAGTGAGGAGAGGAGGGAGGAGAGAGGAGTGAGGAGTTTGGAGAGGAGGGAGGAGAGGAGGGGAGTGAGGGAGGAGAGGGGGGGACCCATTTGTTTTCACACATCACACAAACAACTTGAGTGAATCGTTTTAAAGTAAAAATGTTCAGTTGGAAACAAAAATGAACTGATTAGATGTTGGTGCTGAAAGGTCAGGTCAAAGGTCAAGTTGACTGGGGATTTCTTCAAATCAAAGATCAACTGGTTGAGTTTCTGGTGAAAGGTCACGTGACCTCACAGAACATGTTCACGGCCTCATGAGGAGTCGACTCAAAGATAAACTGTTTATATGCCAGGGGTCAAAGGTCATGGAGGCATATAAACAACCACGTGGTGATGATTCTCATTAGTCTTGTGAATTTAAAGAACAATTTCTCACTAGATTTGTTCCCTCGAGAGAAAGAAGACGTGTTACCATGACAACTCGTACTGATCTTATTTCTGAATCCAACCTTCTCGCCCTGACAGGCTGACGGCCGACCGCCTCTCGGATCAGACGGAGGCGGAGCTGCAGCGGCGCCTGGAGGAGCGGCAGGAGGAGATCCACCACATGCAGGAACTCCTGGAAACCAAAGTTCAGCTGCTACAACAGGTAGAGACTCTAACCTCTGACCTCTGACCTCTGACCCCCGACCCGACGTTTGTCCAGCCACACAGTCACCAGCGTTGTGTCTCTTCTGTCCGTGCTGCGTTCAGGAGGCGGAGCTAGCCCGAGGCGAGGCCGCCGAGTCCCGGCGCTGCCTGGCTCTGGAGCGAGAGCGGGTGGAGAGGATGGAGGAGAGGATGGAGGAGAGGATGGAGGAGAGGATGGAGGAGAGGATGGAGGAGAGGATGGAGGAGAGCGGAGCACCAGGGTTCACCCAGCAGGCCCTGGCCGACAGAGACAGGTGAACAACTTACACCTTGTTAAGTAAAGATGAAGGATTCGTCTCCACTTCCTCCGGGTGAGGAGAGGAGGAGTGAGGAGAGAGGAGAGGAGGAGTGAGGAGTGAGGAAAGGAGGGAGGAGAGGAGGGAGGAGTGAGGAGAGAAGGAGTGAGGACAGGAGGAGTGAGGAGTGAGGAGAGGAGGAGAGGAGTGAGGAGAGAGGAGAGGAGGAGTGAGGAGTGAGGAGAGGAGGAGAGGAGGAGTGAGGAGAGAGGAGAGGAGGAGTCAGGAGTGAGGAGAGTAGGGAGGAGAGGAGTGAGGAGAGGAGTGAGGAGAGGAGTGAGGAGAGGAGGAGTGAGGAGTGAGGATAGGAGGAGTGAGGAAAGGAGGGAGGAGAGGAGGGAGGAGAGAGGAGAGGAGGAGTGAGGAGAGAGGAGAGGAGGAGTGAGGAGAGGAGGAGTCAGGAGAGAGGAGAGGAGGAGTGAGGAGAGGAGGAGTCAGGAGAGAGGAGAGGAGGAGTGAGGAGAAGCGAGGAGTGAGGAGTGAGGAGTTAGGAGTTAGGATAGGAGGAGATGAGGAGAGGAGGTGTCCAGGGATCAAGTTCAAAGATCTCAGATACCAACGAATACCATTTCTCCCACAGACAACAGCTTTAACATGTTCTCTCTCTCTCTCTCTCTCTCTCTCTCTCTCTGTCTCTCTCCCTCTCTCTCTCTCTCTCTCAGGCTGATCGAGGAACTGACTCAGCAGAAACTTGCTCTGGCTCTCCTGGTGGAGGAGCTGGAGGTCAAAGTTCACACCAACAGAGGACGTGGAGATGAGGTAATTTTTTGATGGAATCCTCTTCTGCAGAGCAGAGCCATAACTATAGATATAATAATATAATAAGAGAAATATAACTAACTCTCTACACGTGGAGGCAGCGTTTGAAGTTCAAAAGGAGAAATTAATGATATTTTTGGAGTTTAACTTCTTATCTTGATACAGTTGATACAGTTATGACCTGCAGTAAATCTCCGGTGGCGTGAGGCAGACGCAGGATGAATCCTCCTCCTCCCTCTCATCTCTATTCTAAGAGTTAGGGTTAGGAGGAGGAGGAGGGTGAAGAAGGTGAGGAAGGTGAAGAAGGTGAGGAAGGTGAGGAGGAGGGTGAAGAAGGTGAGGAAGGTGAGGAGGAGGGGGAGGAAGCTGAGGAGGAGGGTGAGGAGGGTGAAGAAGGTGAGGAAGGTGAGGAGGAGGAGGAGGGGGAGGAGGGGGAGGAGGGTGAAGAAGGTGAGGAGGAGGAGGAGGGGGAGGAGGGGGAGGAGGGTGAAGAAGGTGAGGAAGGTGAGGAGGAGGGTGAAGAAGGTGAGGAAGGTGAGGAGGAGGGGGAGGAAGCTGAGGAGGAGGGTGAGGAGGGTGAAGAGGAGGAGGAAAGTGAGGAGGGGGAGGAGAGGGAGGAGGGTGAGGAGGAAGCTGAGGAGGAGGGTGAGGAGGGTGAAGAGGAGGAGGAGGGTGAGGAAGGTGAGGAGGGGGAGGAGGTGGACGAAGGTGAGGAGGAGGAGGAGGAGGCTGAGGAGGGTTAGGAGGAGGGTGAGGAGGAGGAGGGTGAGGAAGAGGGTGAGGAAGGTGAGGAGGAGGAGGGTGAGGAAGGTGAGGAGGGTTAGGAGGGTGAGGAGGAGGGTGAAGAAGGTGAGGAGGGGGAGGAGGGTTAGGAGGGTGAGGAAGGTGAAGAGGGCTAGGAGGGTGAGGAGGAGGGTGAAGAAGGTGAGGAGGAGGAGGGTGAAGAAGGTGAGGGTGAGGAGGGGGAGGAGGGCGAGGAGGGTGAGGAAGGCGAAGAGGGCTAGGAGGGTGAGGAGGAGGAGGAGGGTGAAGAAGGTGAGGAGGAGGAGGAGGGGGAGAAGGGTTAGGAGGGTGAGGAAGGTGAGGAGGAGGGGGAGAAGGGTTAGGAGGGTGAGGAAGGTGAAGAGGGTTAGGAGGGTGAGGAGGAGAAGGGTGAAGAAGGTGAAGAAGGTGAGGAGGAGGAGGGTGAAGAAGGTGAGGGTGAGGAGGAGGAGGAGGGGGAGGAGGGTGAGGAAGGTGAAGAAGGTGAGGAGGAGGAGGGCGAAGAAGGTGAGGAGTAGGAGGGTGAGGAAGGTGAAGAGGGTGAGGAGGAGGGGGAGGAGGGTGAGGAAGAGGGTGAGGAAGGTGAAGAGGGTGAGGAGGAGGGTGAGGAAGAGGGTGAGGAAGGTGAAGAGGGTGAGGAGGAGGGGGTTGAGGAAGGTGAAGAAGGTGAGGAGGGTGAGGAAGAGGAGGAGGGGGAGGAGGATGAAGAGGGTGAGGAGGAGGGTGAGGAAGGTGAAGAGGTTGTGTTACTTTTAACAAAGTGTTTATCTAAAACTCCATCAACAAACCTCCTCTGAGTGCACAGCAGGGAGGTGGCTCCACCTAGTGTTCACTGGTCTCCACTGCACACACAGCTGGAGTTTCAGAGTAAAACTGTTTATTTATTTTCTAACTTATTAGTTTTATATTGTTTATGCCTGAATGAGTGGATTTTATTTCTGTTTGCTTTTATTCAAACAAGGATGCATTTAATCTTTCATCATCTGTGGTTGTGAATAAAAGGCCTCAGAGTCACACACACACACACACACACACACACACACACACACACTGCCCGACTCACACTCTGGTTTCTGGCGAACCCCCGAGTGAGACATCTGGAATTTGATGAATTGGATCTTGGAGACACCTCTTATGTCTGAGCCCACACCAGCTGCCCCCCCACCAGCTGCCCCCCCACCAGCTGCCCCCCTCCACTAGCACTCGGCAGGGGGGGGCATGCCGATGAAAACAAACAGCGGCTCCGTGTTCGGCCTCATCTCTGATTAGGATTAATTGATTTTTGATTGCGTGGCTCGTTCCAGCCGATCTGTGTTTTGGTGTCGAGTCTCCAGAGGCTGGTTCGGTGACAAATGTAGAACCAGTCAGAGCCAGGGCCGAGTGAGAGAGGACACACACACACACACACACACACACACACACACACACACACACACACACACACATGCAGGTTGCCGTGGAAACTAAAAGACGGATGAAGACTCATGTATCTGTGAGTCGGTGGGAGAAGTGTGAAGTGGAAATGACGGCAGCTCTTTCAGGCGTCATGTGATCCAGTGATACCCCCCCCCCCTTCGTTCTGTGTGACATGTGAAGGCCTCATGAGGCCCGGTGCCCCCCCGACAATCACATGAACTCATTCACCACGGACTAAACTTCACTGAACCTGACGGCAAACTGTTGTTTCCAGTTCACATCCTGCAGAGTTACACAAACTGCACCAAGTCAGACACTCAGCAGTGATTTTCTACATGTCTGATGATTTTTTAAATCAAGATCCATAGATTTTTCTCTGAGAACTCAAAGAAAATGTTGAACCTTCTATCTCAGAATCAGAATCAGAATAAGATCAGAAAGTATTTATTGCCAAGTAGGTTTACACCTACCTGGAATTTGCTCTGGTTATTGATGCATACAATGAACAACAGAAACATAAAAACACAATAAATACACCACACATAAGAAAAACAATAATAATAATAAAAAACAATATATATTTACTCACTATTTACTTCTTATTTACCCACTTTTTCCTCATATTTATACAAAGTAACATTAATTTAGACATAAACATATCTATATAAAAATATACAAAAGATAAAAGATATTAAAAAAAAGTGAAATGCAAAATGCATCTCACATGTTAGATAGATAGATAGATAGATAGATAGATAGATAGATAGATAGATAGATAGATAGATAGATAGATAGATAGATAGATAGATAGATAGATAGATAGATAGATAGATAGATAGATAGATAGATAGATAGAGTACTTTATTCATCCCCGAAGGGAAATTAAGTTGTCATAGCAGCCGGTATATTTGAATACAATAAAATACAATACAATAAAATTAAAAATATTGAGGTAGAAAGAATAAAAACAGAAACACAAGATAAATAGGTAGATAAGGTGCAGTGGCAAGATGATGGTAATAGTACTGATGATATGATGGTAATGGTATTGTTAGACAGTATATAAGAATAGTACAGTATATATAGTATATAACATAATATATATTTATATATGATAGTAATTATACCAATATAAAAGCAGTATATGGTAATGGCAGCAACAGTATATATAATAATAATGGTGATATAATAATAGTAATTATAACATGTACACATGTATAAATATGTGTATATAGACTTATGTGTATATAGACATATGTAAACAAGAATATACAGAGAGTATGATATGATATATAGTAGAGGTATGAATATGAGAGGACAGTGAAAGTAATGTTGTTCTTTGTTCAAGCACATTGTTTTATTCTAAAAAATGTAGGACATACAAATTCATCGTTAGAAAGTTTATTTTCAGAAAATAGGACTGACAGGTCAGGGGGACTTCAGGGACCAATCAGATTTCAGCCCGTGGCCCCGCCTCTGGCCACGCCCCCGGCGCCGTCCCACTATAGAATTTAATATAACTTAAAACCAACAACACATTTAAAACACTTAAAGATTAATATTATTATTGGAGAATTATTCACGGGTTTATTCAGATCTTATTTACAGGTTATTGTTATTTTTTTGTAGTTCGGTCAAAAAATGTATAGAAAACAAAAATGGTATCATATCTAAAGGTTTATGATTAGTAAGTTAATTCTCTTTATTATCAATTTAAATCATTAAAACATTAGATGATCTGTATGTGGGCAGTGATCGGGTTAAATCAGCGGAGTGAGACATCGCCTCGCACACACAGGATCTTTGGTGGGTGTTGACGTCGCGTCTCCGCTGCTGAATCCGCCTCCGAGGACCCGAGACCCGGACCCGGACCCGGAGAGACACCGCTGAGACCCGGAGAGACCCGGTGAAGACCGGAGAGACAACCGGGGACCGGCAGGAGGAAGAGGAGGAGGTCGTTCCGCGTTCGTGTCGGGTCGGAACGAGGAGGAAGAGCAAGAGGAGGAAGAAGAGGAGGAGAGAGAGAGAGATGCTGTCACGTTTTAGAAAACAAAAGCTCGAGGATTCATGAGGAAGTGAGACAAGAGGATCCGGTCACATCTGGATCCAGAGGAAGACAAATCCGGACTGATGGAGCCTCCTCTTCATCATCTGCAGCCTCCTCTTCATCATCTGCAGCCTCCTCTTCATCTTCTTCAGCCTCCTCTTCATCATCTGCAGCCTCCTCTTCATCAGCTGCATCAGCCACTGAGCCAGGCTCTTATCACCTCTCATCCTGAACTCTGCTTTTAAATCTCTGCCGAAAAATACTCTTTATGTTTTTATAAATATCGGAACATTGAACTGATTTGATTTGTTTTTGACGTCAGATTGAAGATTAAACTCTGAGGTCGTAGCTGGAGCATCGATCATCCGCCGCTAATTTAAAACACCGATGAAGGCAGGATTAACGGATCTGAAGCCATCTTGTTCAGCGCCATCTTGGTTTTCTGACACCAGAAGTAACCATATTTGGAGGAGCAGGGGTGGAGCCTCACTCAGAGCCCGAGGACACGCCCACCTGCTCCAAACAGGTTTTACTTTCCGCAGTCTACGTATTTAATTTTTTTTAATTTACCGTCGTTATTTCTCAGGAGTTGAAACTTGAGGACGAAAAGTCTAAGTGACCTCCGACAACTTTAAGATCCCTCGTGGTCACGTGTCGTGATGCTGGACGTGGTGAAGATGAAGGAGGCGTGTCGTATCTGCGCCCGCGAGCTCTGTGGAAACCAACGCCGCTGGATTTTCCACCCGGCCGCCAAACTCAACCTGCAGGTGCTGCTGTCGCACGCCGTGGGCCGCGAGCTGAGCCGGGATGGGCGGGGCGAGTTCGCCTGCTCCAAGTGCGCCTTCATGCTGGAGCGCATGTACCGCTTCGACACGGTGGTCGCCCGGGTGGAGGCGCTGTCCCTGGAGCGCCTCCACAAGCTGCTGCTGGAGAAAGGTCGTCTGCGGCACTGCATCGGAGGCTTGTACCGCAAGAACAACGCAGACGATGGGGGCGTGGCCCCGGCAGAGCCCGGTGGGGGGGTCGTCGGCACAGAGGCGGGGTCTGAAGACGTCCCTGTGGTGGATCTGTCAGTCCTCCAGGACGTGAGATACTTGGACATGATTCAGGACGATCTGACGTTCTCCGTCTATGAGTCATGGGCTGATAAGGCCGACCCCGCCCTGGACCCGCCCCCCCATGTCCCCCATGTCCCCCATGTCCACCACTGCACGGCAGGGGACGTCCTCTCTGGCCAGAAGCCGAGGCGGTGCCGGGGTTGTGCGGCGCTCCGTGTGGCGGACTCGGACTACGAGGCGGTGTGTAAGGTTCCTCGCCGGCTCGGGCGGAGGAGCACATCCTGCGGGCCGTCCACCCGCTACTCCACCGGCGCCGAAGGAGTGGAGGACCCCATCAGACCCTCTGAAGAGTCTGCATCCACGACCCTGGAGTCTCCTTCAGCTGCGTTAGACTCTGAGAAGACCGGGTTGGACCACACCAGTCCCAGTCCAGCGTCCTCTGTGGAGTCTCTGGACACGGCCGTGGACGTGAGCTGCCCTCTTCCAAACCACAAAGGGAGGGAGGACATGGAGCTGGAGAGAGATCCAGAGGAGGCTCCGGCCAGGAGGGACGCTCCATGGGACAGACCCCTGAGTGAGAGCGCCCCCTCTGGGCTGGAGGTGATGCTGTGCCTCCTGAGGAGCTGGGAGCACCGGCCGGTGACGTCGCAGCCGGGCAGCAAGCTCCCAGTGCTCGTCAAAGCCAAACTGGGAAAGAGTCTCTCGCTGCATCCGTCCCTCTCGCTGAGGTCGCCCTGCAGGGGGGGGGCTGACAGTGACCTGTACCCTCCCCACCCAATACCAGAGGTCGTGACCTCGTGTCCGGAGCGGGACCTGCAGGCGGAGCTGGCGGAGATGGAGGAGCAGTGGTTGGATGAATATGTTCAGTGCAGGCCGTTCCGCTTCCAGCAGGTAGTCTGTGGCTCGCTGCGTAAACAACGTGTTGCATTGTGGGAAGTGTTTTTCTAGGAGTTCCTGTCTCTGCAGCTGCGATTTTAACTTCAAATTCAAAATTGTAACTTCTTTAAAAGGGGGATTCAGGTTTGTATGTTTTACAAATCACAATTTCCGTCCCAACAATCTTTAGATTCTGAGTTTTGACGCTGAATTAACGTCACTGATAAGAAGCTTCAGGTCGTTTCACATCAGATCCTAATGATTCTTACTCATC
>NC_083644.1:1116590-1136590 GCF_963576545.1 Limanda limanda
GAGCTGCACTCGGTTCTGGACAAGGCTCGGTCGGCCCTGCAGGAGAGAGAGGAGCAGCTGAGGGAGGGCGAGCAAGAGAGGGCGAGCGAGAAGGAGGAGAGGGAGAAGACCATCGCACAGCTGACCACGTCGCTTCAGACCAAAGATCAGCTGCTGGAGGTCAGACACACACAAACCAACACACTGTGCACAACAACAACAACACAACTCCTCCCTGTCTCAGGACCACGTAGAAACAGAAGCAGTAGAAACTAACCTCATGTGGAACTCAACCTTCTGTTTCCTGGCGTCAGGAAACCTGGGAGCTGCTGGACGAGCGTTCGGACCAGAAGAGAGACGCTCAGCTTCTCACGCTGCGGCAGCGAGTGAGAGAACGAGACCGAGCTCTGGAGGTGAAGAGAGAGAGAGAGAGGGAGAGAGAGAGAGAGAGAGAGAGGCCCGAGTCACGTGTCCAACAGAAATACTTTACATTATCAACCTTTATTCAACCAGTAAACCTCTACGTTACATTAAAGGAGCGATGGAGAAGAGAGAGATTTACAGGCTGCATGTTTTTAACTGGTAATAAAAACCAATGACCCGACATCTAAAAGTTAAATTTATCTGTTTATGTTATTTAATCTTTGCCACCAGCTCCTGTAACGTTTCTTATTGATGAACATTTGATGAATATTAACATTTTAACATCAGGTAAACAAACTACATAAGAATCTAAGTGGTGCCTGAAAGAATCAGACATTAAGAACAATATAACAATAAACCTCTAAGAGACTAAGAGGCTTTATTTTAATAAGTCTTCTCGGGTCGTTGTGTGATTCCGTGACGATAGAGTTTGTGTTTGTGCAGCGCGCCGTGGACGAGAAGTTCCTCTGTGTGGAGGAGAAGGAGGAGGAGTCTCGACGCCTTCGCCTGCTGCTCCGAGAGAAGGAGAGAGACCTGGAGAGACAACGCTGCGTCCTGGACAACAACCAGGAGACCATCACTGTGAGCGCACACACACAGACACACACAAAGTAACACAAACACACACCCATCATCTCCTGGATGAATCTGTTGTGTGTTCGTGTGTCTGTCAGAATCAGAAGGTATTTATTGCAAAGTAGGTTGACCTGCCTGGAATTTGTTCTGGTTATTGGTGCATACAATGAACGTGGAAACATAAAAACACAATAAATACACAACACACATAAGACAAACAATAAAAAACAATATATATTTACTCACTATTTACTTCTTATTTACTCACTTTTTCTAATATTTATACAAAGTAACATTTATTTAGACATAAACATATCTATATACATATATAAAAGATATAAAAAGTGAAATGCTAAAACAGTGATCAGTGTCAAATTGCAATATGCAATATAATGCAGTATAATATAATATAATATAATATAATATAATATGTGTTACTTCAGAGCCTGGAGCTGCTGCTGCGTGGTAAAGCCGTGGCTCTGCGGCAGCTGGTGGACGCCGGGTGGGACGTGCAGCGGCTGCGGCAGCAGAGCGAGGAGACGCAGAGCTGGTCCCTGAGGGAGCGAGACGCCATCATCACTCAGCTGCAGGGGGCGCTGCTCGCTCGCACGCAGGAGGCGCAGGTACGAGGAGGAGGAGCCACGGCGTGAAGGTCCGTTACAACCTGAGTCTGCCTCAAGGATTCACGTTTCCTCTTCTTCTTCTTCTTCCTCGCCCGTCAGGATCTGCGCTGCTCCCTGCTGGCTCAGGTCCGTTCGGCTCCCAGCGACGTTCTGGAGGAGCTGAAACTCCGCCTCCAGCTCAAGGACCGCCTCTTCCAGGAGGTTCTGTCCGATCGGACCCGTCAGGCCCAGGAGCACCAGGCCCAGGTCCAGGGTCTGCTCACGTCCATCGGCTCCAGGGACCAGTACATCCAGGTAGAGCAGAGGAGCTGAGAGTCAGACACACAGATATTAATATAACTTTAATACACATATATAAGTGAGGACACCCCCCCCCCCCCTGCAGGACTCTGCGCTGCAGCTCGGGGACCTGATGACCGAGCAGACCTCCAGACTCCAGGAGCTGCGCAGACAGCTGAGCTCCGGGTCCGGGTGCAGGTCCGGGTCCGGGTGCAGGTCCGACTCCGGAGCCGACTCGGCCCTGGAGCTGCAGGCGGTGCAGGAGGAGCTGCGCCTGGCGCTCAGGAGGCAGGAGGAGAAGGAGGAGCTGAGGAGGAGTCAGACTGAGAGGCTGGACGCCCTCAGCAGGAGTCTGCTGGTGAAGGAGGAGCTTATCAGGGTCAGTGAGAGGGAGGAGCACACAACTACACTCACACGACAACACGCACACAACAACACTCACACTCACACAAGATATATATTTAGATATATATATTTTATTTTCTATTTTACATTTTTGATATTCTATTTTATTGTTATTCTATTTTATTCTTTTTTTATTCTATTTTATACTATTCTATTTTTATTTTATTTTTTATTTTTTTTGGGTTTACTGAGCATTGCTTAAAGAGAGTGTGTGACCCAAGCATTTCATTGACAGTGACTGCTTCATGTTATCACTGTTCATTTGACAATAAAAAAATCTTGAATCTTGAACAACACTCACACAACTACACTCACACGACAACACTCACACAACAACACGCACACAACTACACTCACACAACTACACTCACACAACTACACTCACACAACTACACTCACACAACAACACTCACACACGGATTTATCAGAACTTTGTGTATTAATCTGCTGGATTAACGTTCATTCACACACAATCCTGTGGGTTTGAAAACTGTTTATCTTTTACTCAACGTATAAAAGAGAAAGTTACAAACCCTGTTGTCCCCGACGGCTCACGTGTGTGAGACGCCTCCTCGTGTTCTGAGGCCGCGGGTTTGATTCCGTCCCAGCTCTTCACTGCATGTCCTGACCACTTGTGTGTGTTGCAGGACTTCCAGAGGCAGATGGTGGAGCCTTCCGATCTCCAGCTGGTGGAGCGCCTGACGCAGGAGGTCCAGGAGCTGAGGGAGAGCCTGGTCCGGCGGGACGGCGGCGTCCCCCCGGGCCGGGAGCGGCAGCCTGAGTTTGGAGGTGGGCATCAGAGAAGCATGGGACAGTATTTGTAACGGCGACTCCCCCAGCAGCTGGAGGCGGGGTCTGTGGTGGCGGTGGTCTGCATGGAGTGACTCGCTGTGGTGGCGCTCTTTGATTTCCCACTAACACTGAACATGTTTAATGGTTACCATGGTGACAAGGATGGAAATGGAGCAGGAGTGACGTTTGGCTTCTAACGTGAAACTCAGTCACGCTTCTTCACACCTCGAGGGAGAAGTCGGTTTCATAAATGAGATGGATTTGTATGAGCTGGAGGAGATTTGTTTGTTTCTGTCTCCAACGTCATCAGAAGCATGAAATGTCACAGAAATACACTGAACACAAAACTGTGAAATTATTATATTATTTTCTTTGTGCCTCTGAGAATCACTTCAGTAAAGTTCTGACTTGTCAACATTAAACTGTAAAGACTAGTTCTAGGTTTCTACACAAACGTCTGGATGTTTAATAAAGAAGCATCAACAAAACATCTTAAAGTATAGAGGACACACAAAAAAGAGACATTTTAATTTATCAATATTCATCACAAATCTTATTAATTGCACTGATTTAACCACCAAAGGCTAAAAGTCTGAAAGTTTCTTTTTTTTCTTTTTTTGTAAACAAAACATATTTTAATTCATTTTAGAACAAATTATTTTAAATCTATGAACAACTTTGAACTTATTAAATTATTATATATTATTTGAAGCTTTATTTCAGTGTAAATATTATGAATTTGTATGAAGGCATCAGTTAATGTGTGTCTGTGTGCGTGCGTGTATGTGTGTGTGTGTTTGCATGATCAGCAACATTAACAAGCCTAACCGATTTCTGCACATGCTTTGTTTACTTGTTATTAATGATTATAACAATATGAATAATAATTGAGAGAATATTTGCATATTATTATAATATATTCATGTTTCCAGTGGACGTTTATGAAAAAACTCAACAATTTAAATCTTTCTTTGCTTCTGTGACATTGGAAATGAATGAATGTGATTAAATGAGTTTCACACTGAAGCAGAAAGTATAAATGTTTTAATGAAGCAGTGAAATCGTTCTGCACGTTTCACTGAAATGAGAAACAACCTGAACATGAATCATCATCTCTTATGATCTGAAGGAGGTTTTCATATAAAATCACACGTTTAAAGCTCCAGTTTCACCAAAGCACAGAACAGCCCAGTTGTGATGCTCACAAACACACAAGGTTTGTCGTCGTTGTGTTTCCACAGTTTCCAAAACTCACTTCAGACTTATTAACATTTAATGTGTCATATTTTCCTCCACATGAATTTCCCATGTTGGCAGTCACATAATAATAAAATGGAGAAACATTGAATTCCCTTGTTTGTATTCATGTTAAATAGTTGATTTGTTTATTGCCTAAAACTGGACATACACAAGAAATAATCTGAACGATAATTAACAGATTTCACAAAGACAAACAGGAGGTCACATGGTCACATGTATAAAAACCTCCCTGATGATGCTGTTGTCATCTTTATTCAGGATTCATGTTGCTGCATATAAAGTTTCACAGGCTCAGATTACCCAGAATCCTCTTCTGGTGAAACCAGCTTCTTCTGTTGATGGAGGCATTTTGTCCATGATGCATATTTTTACTGAGTCTCAGTCATTCGTCAAGTTTCAGCTTCATATTAAACATTTAAAGCAGATGAGTTTTTATTTAACAGAAACATAATCTTTTTTTATTTTATTTTTTTATTTTATTTTATTTTGTAAAGCATAGATGTCGCCTGCCAGGTCACAAGAATTTCCCTGCTCCGATGACGCTGTCATTGGTGCATGTGACAATAAACTTTGATTTGATTTGATTTGATTTGATTTAATCTTCGTGTGTTCAGGTTGATAATTGTTCATTAGTGTTTAAAGGTTTATATTCTCTAGTGTTCAGAAACAATGTACAAACATCAAACGTCTTCTTTACTTGATTCATGGAGAACAAGCAGCTTCTTCACAAACTCAAACTATCTGAAGCTCAAGTTGTGTAGTGAACCCACATCATGCTTGTTCTGTGACGGACACTCAGGAGAAAAATAAAAACTAAATGAACTGAATGAAAGTAGAATTCCTTCTTTAAATTGTTCTACTTTCTTTCATTTTGTAGAAGCGAGTTCAGACGATGAAGACGATGATGTGACCAGCGAGGAAGCAGAGAGCATTGATGAAGAGGAGGCGGACCTGAGCAGCACCAAGGGACGAAGCCCAGTCCAGGACCAGGTCTGTTTGTAGATCATCAATTTACTATTTTAACTTATCACAAACACAAACACTTCAACAAGAACTGACTCAAATGACCAAAAAATAAGTTTAACGTGTTCTTGACCCTTGAGCGACTTTGGTCAACGTCCCATCTGCTAACATGGAGGAAGCCGGGTTCAGGACCTGTACTGAATCCAGCCACCAGGGGGATCCCTATGATCCGGCTTCACTTTAGGCGTCATGGCGTCCCTCTTCCTTCACAGTGCTCCCTGTGTGAACAGCTGTGTGCAGGTCCGGTGACGGAGGGCCAGGGCCTGGCGGAGGTCAAGCAGCTGGTGGAGCAGAAGCGTGCGGTGGAGCGGGAGCTGACGGAGCTGAAGGCTCAGCTGAGGAGGAGCGGCTTCTCCTCACTCTCACACATGAGGTAGGACACACACACATACGTACTGTTTAGATTCAGACTCTTCCGTTTTATTCTTTTATCCTCTGTTTATGTCATATTAGTATCAATAAACCTTGGGTTCAAATATTCCACATGTGAAACTACGTCAGATTTATATGTTTGGATGTTTTCATGAGATTTAACTGAATTTAATTCTCCTCCTTTAAAGGAAAACTCTGCTCAGCCTCCAGGATCAGAACCAGGATCTAAACCATCGGCTGCAGGAGAACGCTCAAAACCACCACCAGGAGGAGGAGGAGGAAGAGGAGGAGGAGGAGCTGGACGTGACCATCGGAGAGGAGGAGGAAGAGGAGGAGGAGGAGGAGGAGGAGGAAGAGGAGGAGGAGGAGGGCTCAGAGACGTGGGAAGCCTGGGACAGTGACTTGTCTCTGTCTCACACCGACGTCCACACCCGGGACGAGCCGAGGATGGGCGGAGCCTCCAGATCACAGCACCAGCTCAGCTCCGCCTCTCAGGTGAGAAACAGGAAGTGTCTCTGACGTCTTCACGACAGGAATTTAAACATGTGAGGGACACGTGTGGTGGATTCTGAAATATAATCCATATATTTATTCTTCCTTCTTTCTTTCTTTTTTTATTTATTTTATTTGTTAAACAATCCTTTATTATAATCATTGCCGTATATCGTGTTAGTGTTAGTTTAGTGTTAACATCTTATCTGTATTCAGAGTTAAGTTCATTTATCTGATGCTCATGTGTATTTTCCCTTTTTCATTCCTTTAAATCTATTTCTTGATACATGAGTTTATGAATCTTGTGACAAAACAAATCTTTTCTAAGAAGAACTGTAATTAGGGTTGCAAAATTCCGGGAATTTTCAAAGTTGGAAACTTTCCATGGGAATTAACGGGAATATACGGGAATTAATGGGAATTAAGGGGAATAAACTGGAAATGTTGTGGGTAATTTATACTAACTGTATTTACCTTGTCATATACAGACATAAATATAAACATTTTGTTGTGTCATAGGCTGATTTGAGCCCTGAGGAAACTTTGGGCACTTGACTATATGCTTCTGCATCGTTGTGTCATTCTTAACATAGGTCTTTGCACAGTATTTGCAAATGTACACAGCCTTTCCTTCTACATTGGATGGGGTGAAATGTCTCCACACATGAGAGAGTGCACGTGGCATTGTTCTGTAGAATAAGATGAGAAAAAAGTTTGTAAAAAAACACTAATGCAATGCCAGAGATATAAATAGTTAGTCAAACAATTGGAATCGTCTGTAAACATATTTTACAATTGATGGATAAATGAATGGAAATAGGCTAGATGAACAGATGAGCAATCCTCAATCAGCATGCTAATATATTTTTCCCAGTAATATCATTGATATTATTTTCAAAATTCCCAAGCTTAACTTCCCACGGAAAGTTTCTGGAAAGTTTCCAGAAATTTACCGGAAACTTTCCGCCCCTTTGCAACCCTAACTGTAATAAAGCTAAAAGTTGTGATCATCACATCTTTGTGAACAGTGTGTCCAGGCCGGCGAGCTGCGTCCCAGCATGCACCTGGGCGGCGCTGCAGCCCCTGAGAGGGCGGAGCTTCTCCGGCAGCAGAGGAGCAAGGAGCTGAGGGAGCGGCTGATGGTGTCGGAGGCGACGGTGCAGGCCCAGGCCGAGCAGCTCAAAGACTTCAGGGAGCTGCTCAGTGAGTCCCCCTGCTGGTCAGTGCGTGTATCTCAGGGACAAACCCCCGTCACAGACATGTCTCCTGTGTCTCTGCAGCGGAGACGGCGGTGCAGCAGGACAGCAAACAGGTCCAGGTGGACCTGCAGGACCTGGGCTACGAGACGTGCGGCCGCAGCGAGACCGAGGCGGAGCGGGAAGACACCAGCAGCCCAGGTATTCACCCCCCCCCCCCCTCTGAGGAGCTTCATCTAAGACTCTAAACCAGGGGTCTTCAATGTTTTTCAGGCCAAGGACCCCTAAACTGATGGAGAGAAAGAGCAGGGACCCCCTACTATATATATTTTATGAAATTATGTTTATTATTAAACTGGGCCAAGTGCCATGTATAAACATAGGTACCCTGTTATTGTGAAATCAATACTAAGCTATTCAAATAATATACAGAAAGATAACGTCTTCTGCCTCCATTTATCCGTTCGCTATTATATGTTGGATTCATGTTAATGTGTATTTAAAGACATTTAAATTTGTGGGAAAAAAATTGTCTAATCAACTAAAGATTTTGCGACCCCCCCTGCAGTACCTTCGCGGATCCCCTAGGGGTCGCGGACCCCCTGTTGAAGACCTCTGCTCTAAACAATTCAGATTGAACCTAGAATGTCCCTCAGTAGAGTTCTCACCCCCCCCGAGGACCAGCTGCTCCTTAAACTCAATCGAGCTGCACCGAGTCACACACATGGATATTATCCTCTTCATACGTGACTGATTATTATCAAGATCCAGGATCAAATGACCAGAGAACATCCACTTGACTGAAGGAAAGAGATTCCTGGATCCTGGTGCCGTTGTAATAACGACTTAGAACCACTAGAGGTCAGCAAACCACACCTCCAACAACTCCAGTTCCTCCTCTGCCGTCGGTCTCCTCAGGAAACAGGTCCACTCTGGATCTGGATCTGGATCTGGATCTGGATCTGGATCTGGATCTGGATCTGCAGCAGGTCTGGTTCCTCTGGTGAGAACCTGCTGGAGACTCCATGTGTGACTGTAGGAAACCAGGAAGACGACGAGTCAAAGTGAAATCAGGGAATCAGAGTTTTTTTGTTGCAGCTCAAACTCGACTGATTTCCAGATTCTGGTGTCGGAATAATCGTACAAATTAATTTCCAACTGGGAAAATTCACGTGACTCCATCATCAGCCTGGTTGACCTTCTGTGACCCCCCCGCTGAAATCAAAGAATGGATCAATAACTGTATTCACCTGTTTTCAATGTGTTTACTGTATTTACTTTGCGTCCCTCTCAGAGTTCGATGACCTGGAGATGTGCACGTCTCTGGACTGTGGCTCCCAGTGGTGGCCCCCCCCCACCACCACCACCACCACCACCACCCCCCCCAGCACCGGGACCCCCGGCTCCGAGGAGGCGTCCTCCCTCCAGCGCCTGGTGGAGGACCTCCGCTCGCAGCTGACCCGCTCGCAGGCCGTGATCCGCGGACTCCAGCACCGCCTCCGCTCCCTCTCCGTCCCCCCCGACGACCCCCCCGCAACGCCACGCAAGGTCAACTGGTGCTTCCAGGCCTCGGAGGAGGACGAGGGCTGGCAGTCGTCTGACGGGGGGGCGCTGGCCTCCCCCAGGCAGCCCCACCCGGACCAGGGCCTCCAGCAGCTGGAGTCCCGAGTGGACGCTCTGGAGAACCAGCTGAAGACCGGAGGGAAGGCGTCCACCGAGCAGGACGGGAGGTCCGCCACGTGGCCGGGGTGAGACACAGAGACACCACAGGAAGTTGTGATGTAATATCATTCATACTTTTATTTAAAAACTAACACTTCATAATCATCAGTGATACAGGAAAGAGGAAGTGGTCAGAAATGATTTGAGTGTTTCTGGGATGAGAGAGGACGAGATTTCTGTGGAAATAAACTTTACAATGAATTTAACAAAAATGTTTTGAAAACAGGGAAACATTTTGATTAAATAATTTGATAAAATATTTTAATTGTAATATATACATTTAAAATAAAGAATAAAGGCTCTGATCATTTCATTATTGGATGAATCAGTTTCCTCCTGATGGTTTAGCCTGATCCTTTCATCACTGGAGGTGTTAGATCACAGATGTTCTCTGTGAACGTGAGGGAGGGAACATGTCCTTCAGGGAACATGTCCTTCAGGGAACATGTCCTTCAGTGAACATGTCCTTCAGTGAACATGTCCATCAGGGAACATGTCCTTCAGTGAACATGTCCTTCAGGGAACATGTCCTTCAGTGAACATGTCCTTCAGGGAACATGTCCTTCAGGGAACATGTCCTTCAGGGAACATGTCCTTCAGTGAACATGTCCTTCAGTGAACATGTCCTTCAGGGAACATGTCCTTCAGTGAACATGTCCTTCAGGGAACATGTCCTTCAGTGAACATGTCCTTCAGGGAACATGTCCTTCAGGGAACATGTCCTTCAGGGAACATGTCCTTCAGGGAACATGTCCTTCAGGGAACATGTCCTTCAGTGAACATGTCCTTCAGGGAACATGTCCTTCAGTGAACATGTCCTTCAGGGAACATGTCCTTCAGTGAACATGTCCTTCAGTGAACATGTCCTTCAGTGAACATGTCCTTCAGTGAACATGTCCTTCAGGGAACATGTCCTTCAGTGAACATGTCCTTCAGTGAACATGTCCTTCAGGGAACATGTCCTTCAGGGAACATGTCCTTCAGGGAACATGTCCTTCAGTGAACATGTCCTTCAGGGAACATGTCCTTCAGTGAACATGTCCTTCAGGGAACATGTCCTTCAGGGAACATGTACTTCAGGGAACATGTCCTTCAGTGAACATGTCCTTCAGGGAACATGTCCTTCAGGGAACATGTCCTTCAGTGAACATGTCCTTCAGGGAACATGTCCTTCAGGGAACATGTCCTTCAGTGAACATGTCCTTCAGGGAACATGTCCTTCAGGGAACATGTCCTTCAGGGAACATGTCCTTCAGTGAACATGTCCTTCAGGGAACATGTCCTTCAGTGAACATGTCCTTCAGGGAACATGTCCTTCAGGGAACATGTACTTCAGGGAACATGTCCTTCAGGGAACATGTCCTTCAGGGAACATGTCCTTCAGGGAACATGTCCTTCAGGGAACATGTCCTTCAGTGAACATGTCCTTCAGGGAACATGTCCTTCAGGGAACATGTCCTTCAGTGAACATGTCCTTCAGTGAACATGTCCTTCAGGGAACATGTCCTTCAGGGAACATGTCCTTCAGGGAACATGTCCTTCAGTGAACATGTCCTTCAGGGAACATGTCCTTCAGTGAACATGTCCTTCAGGGAACATGTCCTTCAGGGAACATGTACTTCAGGGAACATGTCCTTCAGTGAACATGTCCTTCAGGGAACATGTCCTTCAGGGAACATGTCCTTCAGGGAACATGTCCTTCAGTGAACATGTCCTTCAGGGAACATGTCCTTCAGGGAACATGTCCTTCAGGGAACATGTCCTTCAGTGAACATGTCCTTCAGGGAACATGTCCTTCAGTGAACATGTCCTTCAGGGAACATGTCCTTCAGGGAACATGTACTTCAGGGAACATGTCCTTCAGGGAACATGTCCTTCAGGGAACATGTCCTTCAGGGAACATGTCCTTCAGTGAACATGTCCTTCAGGGAACATGTCCTTCAGTGAACATGTCCTTCAGGGAACATGTCCTTCAGGGAACATGTCCTTCAGTGAACATGTCCTTCAGGGAACATGTCCTTCAGTGAACATGTCCTTCAGTGAACATGTCCTTCAGTGAACATGTCCTTCAGTGAACATGTCCTTCAGGGAACATGTCCTTCAGTGAACATGTCCTTCAGGGAATATGTCCTTCAGTGAACATGTCCTTCAGTGAACATGTCCTTCAGGGAACATGTCCTTCAGTGAACATGTTCTTCAGGGAACATGTCCTTCAGTGAACATGTCCTTCAGGGAACATGTCCTTCAGTGAACATGTCCTTCAGTGAACATGTTCTTCAGGGAACATGTCCTTCAGTGAACATGTCCTTCAGGGAATATGTCCTTCAGTGAACATGTCCTTCAGTGAACATGTCCTTCAGGGAACATGTCCTTCAGTGAACATGTCCTTCAGGGAATATGTCCTTCAGGGAACATGTCCTTCAGTGAACATGTCCTTCAGGGAATATGTCCTTCAGTGAACATGTCCTTCAGGGAACATGTCCTTTAGTGAACATGTCCTTCAGTGAACATGTGGAAGACTGTGATGCCTCCTGAAGTCCAGAGGATCAGTGGGATATAAAACATGTATATAAGTAAGATCCTCACAGTTTATGGTTAATTCTACTGAGACTGAAAATGTCTTCGTCTTTTCATAAACTGCTTTCAAATCTGAACTCTGGAGAAGTTCTTGCAAATAGTGTTTTGACATTTCCTGGAGTTTGAATAATTTAGAACTTTTCGGGTGACGATATTTTTTATTGTGACAATAATCGATCAGGACTCATATCATTTCCTGGTGTTATGTCTTTGATCCTAAATGACCTCACTGCTGCTCACAGTCGTGTTCTCTGTGTCGGCAGGAAGTTCGACTCTCTGATCCAGGCTCAGGCCCGAGAGCTGTCTCACCTGCGCCAGCGGCAGCGGGAGGGGCGTGGCCTGTGCAGGATCCTGACTCAGCACCTGGGCGACACCACCAAGGGCTTCGAGGAGCTGCTGAGGGCCAACGACATCGACTACTACCAGGGCCAGAGCTTCAGGGAGCAGCTGGCTCAGAGCAGCGCCCTGGCACAAAGAGTCGGAGCCAAGATCAGCGGACGTGAGTCAGATCCTGGATTTCATCATTCACTGTTTCCTGCAGCTGAAGAATTATTTTATATTAACAAAAATGATTTTCATAACTTCAGGAGATCAGCCTGAAGATCCAGATGAGAAGACGGAGCTGCTCGCCATCCGGTCAGTGCCCGTTCCCTCCATGTTTAATTTATGTTTACGTCATGTTCCCTCCATGTTTAGGTCATGTTCCCTCTATGTTTAAGTCATGTTCCCTCCATGTTCCCTCCATGTTTATGTCATGTTGACGTCATGTTCCCTCCATGTTTATGTCATGTTCCCTCCATGTTTACGTCATGTTGACGTCATGTTCCCTCCATGTTTACGTCATGTTCCCTCTATGTTTACGTCATGTTCCCTCCATGTTTAAGTCATGTTCCCTCCATGTTTAAGTCATGTTCCCTCCATGTTCCCTCCATGTTTATGTCATGTTGACGTCATGTTCCCTCCATGTTTAAGTCATGTTCCCTACATGTTCCCTCCATGTTTAAGTCATGTTCCCTCCATGTTTAAGTCATGTTCCCTCCATTTTCCCTCCATGTTTATGTCATGTTTACGTCATGTTCCCTCCATGTTTACGTCATGTTCCCTCCATGTTTAAGTCATGTTCCCTCCATGTTCCCTCCATGTTTACTTCCTGTTTACGTCATGTTCCCTCCATGTTTAAGTCATGTTCCCTCCATGTTCCCTACATGTTTAAGTCATGTTCCCTCCATGTTCCCTACATGTTTACGTCATGTTTACTTCATGTTTACGTCATGTTCCCTCCATGTTTACGTCATGTTCCCTCCATGTTTAGTGATGCTGTTGTTTGACACCAGCCTTGATGCTGGTTACTGGAAAGTATCGGTGTGTGACGCTGATGTTTGTTCCTCGGGGCAGAATAATCAGACGCTCGCTCGATAATGATTGATGACCTCACTGGTTAGAGCTGATTCACTAATTAATGAGGGAGGAGAAGTGGGGGTGTGCGGGTTGGACACGTAACGAGCTGGTCACATGACTCTGGATGACTTTTTTCTTAGTGGATGTTTTAAGATGATGCATGATGAAACATCTTCAAGAATAATTTTCAAACTAAAGACATGTCACAAGGGACATGTCTTTAAGAATGGTTTATTGAAATGAGAGTCCTGAAACGTAGCTTCTGTGTAATGACCAGCAGGGGGCGACTCCACTGGTAGTTTCTAAAGGAAATGACTCGCCTTCTCACTTTATAAAGTCAGTAAACATTCTCCTCAGGAGTTTATGTCTCAGTCTCTAGTTTCAAGTCTTCATCAAACAGGTGATGTTCATTTAGTGAATTATGATCATTTAGAGTCAAACAGACCATAAAGTACGTCATCATCATGACATCACCACATCCTCCTGGTCCCAGTTGGATCGACCTCCGGGTCTTTTCCTAAATTTCCCTCCGGATCGATCAAGAATCAGTCAGTGTTGAATCAGGAAAGTTTCCTCTGACGTCACTGTTACATCACAGCCCGTCCCCCCCCTGCAGCTCATTGGTCGGGACGTCCAGCTCATTCATGTATTTATTAATTTTTGCTGCGGCTCAGAGCTCATGAGTCCGGCTGATCGCTCGTCTAATTAAACAGAGAGCACACAGACGTGATGAGAGACGACACACGAGGACAAACAAGATTCATCAGTTCAAATAAGGTGCTGGGGGGGAGAGAGGGGGGGCAGAGAGAGAGAGAGATAGAGAGAGAGAAAGGGGGGAGAGAGAGAGAGAGAGCACTGCAGTAATCTAACATCATGTCGTAGGAGCACAGATGGTCGAGCAGATGTGAAGCTGAGTTTTCATGTTTTCTGCGACAGTCATTTCATTTCGTCGCTCTGATTCAAACAGTTTTTATTATCGAAGGCAGAAATGTTCCCGTCATAGACTGAATATGATTCTGTTCACAACCTACAGAACCACAAAATATCAATTTACCAAAGAGTTAAATTCACTGGGACCTGAAAGAGAAACATGATTAAATACTACATTTTATATTTTGAACGAATCTTAAAAATTGAATGCATTTCCACTTTTATTGGTGCTTTTATGTGTGTGTATGAATTAAATATATATATAAACATATGTATATATTTACATAAGATGTATTTTTCAAAATAATACAATCAAATATATAGAATATATAATGAGATAAATATATTATTTCTAAAGTTTCATTTTGAATCATTTCTACATTATTTAGTCTGTAAAATAAACGTTTTTATATCACCAAACATTTACACAGATACATGTGAATCTATTGATTTATATCAGACAACTGGAAATAAATAAATAAAATTCTACTAGAGATAAAATCTTTGTCCAAATGAAACATGCACGAGTGATGAGTGTGCACGTGACGGCTGTGATGTCATAACGCTGCCGAGGCTTTCACTGCGCTCGGCTTCTAATCAGGTTAAGTTATTAAGACCTCGGCTGGGGAGGAAATAGGTCAGAGAGAGAGAGAGGGAGAGAGAGAGAGGGAGAGAGGAGAGAGAAAGTAAGGGGGGGGGGGTGAAGCAGAGAGAGAGGCAGCATCAGTTCTCTTCAGTGTAGCAGCAGCAGCACATGGTGGGAAACCTCCAGCAGCTCTGATCTTCTTCTCTGTGGACGGACCACGATCTTCAGGCTGCTTCTTCTCTTCCACTGAACCACTTCATGGATTCTCCTCCAACTGCAGCTGGATGTGAAGGTTCCTTCCTGAGAAGATCTCCTCTGTGTGTCGGACACGTTCTCACACCTTCTGCTCTGCAGCAGAAGAACCTCACGTTGGGTTTCACGTGTTTGAAACAAGAGGAAGTTCTTCTTCGTGGATCCTCGTCCGATCAGCTGCTGTTTCTCTCTCTCGCTGACGCTTGGTGGAGCGTGAGCTCACGAGCCCCCCGGGACCCGGACCTCCTTTCACACACATCCCTCTGTGGCCTGCTCCTCTTTGTGACGCTCTGCTGTCACCACCGTCGCCCGCAGGTCTGATGCTGGAGCTTCCACCATCAAGGCTTCAGTACAAAAGAGACCAGAAGAGAGGGTTTGAATAAAAGGACATTTTATCAGTGACAAACAGGACGTGGAGAAGAGAGGGAGGCAGGGTTCAGCTCTGAGTTTCCTCCGGCTGTTGAGTAATGTTTTTGTTCGTTGGCCTTTGAATTCATTTCATGGTTAATCTCATCCTGCGCTGGTGGAGCAACATCTACTAGCTGTGCTTTTATTAGAGCTGCACTTTGGAGAAGAAACCTTCTGACTGATCTGCTGTGGTGGAATCAAAAACGTGGGGACGCAACAAATACTTTAAATCTGCTGCGAGACATTCAAAACATTAATAACTTCAACCTCAGAATCTGACTTGGGATCAGTGAACTCACCTCCAGGATCCACAGCGTCCCACCTCCATCTCTGTGGGAAGACCGGACCTAATCTGGATTTACTTTACACCTGATCGTCCGCTCGCTGGGTCATCCTTTTATCCCTCACTCTTTCTCACACACACACACACACACACACACACACACACACACACACACACACACACACACACACACACACACACACTCACACACACTTAGGGGTCAGGAGCTCGGGGCTAATGAGCCTCGCTCGGTTTCCTCTGGAGACTCGGCCGAGAGGAGAAACAGCAGAACAAGTTTCACGAGGATCCAGGAGTCGGTGAGGGACAGAGGAGACAGACATGGACACTCAGTAGCCGGACAGGGGGGCCGAGGGGCAGGGGTCGGAGGTCGGAGGTCGGAGGAGGGCGATGGCTCCTCTGTGGAAGGCCATGCTGTCTAAGAGCAGCCCGCTGTACAGAGACGCTCTGTTCTCCTTCTCCCTGTGGGAGTGGAAGGCTCAGGAGCGAGAGCTGCTGCTGCTGAGGAGACACACGGACAGGGACAGGAGGACGCTGCTCGCTCAGCTGGACAAGTAAGACCACGCCCACAAAGAGAGGGAGACAGATTCACATCATGTGTCTCCTGCAGAAGAGAGAGTTCACACTAGTTCAGGGTTTGTTGTAAACGTTTGTGATGTTGTTGTTTATTCTTCGTGAGTCGTCCTCAAACAATATTCTGTCACTTTTAATAGTTTGTGTTGCAGAATTTTTTATTAAAAGTCAGTGTTGCAGAGTGAAGCTTGAAATCCTTGAGTTCATCCTGCCTGGTTTATCTACACGGAAGATTTAAAAGTTAATGTTTTTCATAACCCATTCTTCTGAATTTCTCTCTCACTCCTCAAGTGTTTGGTTTTTATAGAAGTTTGAAATATGACGAAAGGATTTTAGAGGCAAAACAAACGTGGTTTCACTTTGTAGACAAATCGCCGAACAGGAGGAGATTCTGTGACTGTTGTTACCCTGAAGGAGATCAGCTGATCTGTCCTTCTGTCTGTCTGTCTGTCCGTCTGTCTGTCTGTCTGTCTGTCTGTCTGTCTGTCTGTCTGTCTGTCTGTCTGTCTGTCTGTCTGTCTGTCTGTCTGTCTGTCTGTCTGTCTGTCTGTCTGTCTGTCTGTCTGTCTGTCTGTCTGTCTGTCTGTCTGTCTGTCTGTCTGTCTGTCTGTCTGTCTGTCTGTCTGTCTGTCTGTCTGTCTGTCTGTCTGTCTGTCTGTCTGTCTGTCTGTCTGTCTGTCTGTCTGTCTGTCTGTCTGTCTGTCTGTCTGTCTGTCTGTCTGTCTGTCTGTCTGTCTGTCTGTCTGTCTGTCTGTCTGTCTGTCTGTCTGTCTGTCTGTCTGTCTGTCTGTCTGTCTCCGTCTGTCTATCATTGTGAAGTGAAAATAATCAAATGATCACAATGATCTGAGGATGATTTTGATCCGAGGTTTGACCGCTGCTGTAGTTTATCTGAGGACCTAGATGAAGACATGTCCCACTCAGTCCACAGACTGATACAGTGTGAAGCCCATGAGATGAATGTCCCACAGACAGACAGAGGGACGTTAGTGGACTCAGAAGCTCGATGGACCTTCTAGTCTCTGAGATGAACTCCATTCATTTCAGATTCTCTTACAAGCTGGAAAAGATGTTTTTTACTTCCTCTGTCCAGATGTTTGCTGAAGATTCAAGAGATTGAAATAAAGTAAATAGACTTTACAACACGTATTAACTGTATATATATATATCTATGTGTGTATGTTACAGACTCAGTAAGGAGCTGCAGCAGAAAGACAAGATCATCGAGTCTCTTCGCTCCAAACTGAACCAGCATCATCATCATCATCATCATCCTCACTCTCCTCGCTCTGACACGCCCGGCAGCAGCCACGCCCTCTCCGGCGCCTCCGACCAATCAGATCGCATCTCCTACGTGTCCGATGAGCATGGCTCCACGACCGAGGACCTGGACCTCTGCTCGGACGTGGACGCCGCCAGTGAGCTGGGTCAGGAGGACACGCCCACCTCCAGCCGAGTCGCCCCAGGTGAGACGTCTGTCCCTTGGGTTTGTCCTTAGAGGACGTAGCACCTGCGTGTCTCACTGTCCACACACGAGGAGAGGAATCAACACACAACTGACACACATTCACATTCACACACAAACAAACGCTGATGAAAACATAACTTACTTGGTAACAAATCTACTTATCATCACTTTAAATCCACTTCCTGACTTCAGTCACGTGACGTCTCTGCTCCTCAGCGTCACACACACTATAGACATATATAAAGACTAGATGTCTCGTCTGCGCTGCCGGCCAACGGAGCCGGACGTCACCACATGGCGGCCATCTTGCTAGGGGGCGTCTCTCTCACCCATAACATTGTGTTGGTAGTGGTAAATAACCATAACATGCTCAATTTTCAACCGATTTTTAAACAGTTTGGTTTGTTATAAACGTCAGAGATGTAGTTATGACACTGCATAAGTTATTAATTTTTTTTAGAAAATAACATAATTATTCATAAGTATGCAGTGTCATAACTACATCTCTGACGTTTATAACAAACCAAACTGTTTAAAAATCGGTTGAAAATTGAGCATGTTATGGTTATTTACCAACACAATGTTATGGGTGAGCGAGATGCCCCCTAGCAAGATGGCCGCCATGTGGTGACGTCCGGCTCAATCGAACGAGATATCTGGTCTTTATATATGTCTATGACACACACACTGTCTCTGTGTCCGTCCCCTCCGTCGTGTCCTCAGGTGACATCACACTCTTCTCGTTTCCAGATCGCCTCTCTCACAGTAGCACCGTGTCCCGCCCTCCGTCTGTCCCTCCATCCATCGCCTCGTCCCACAGAACCCAGTCCTGCCTCAGCTGTCCCAGCATGCATTGCCCCAGCTCGCCACACCGAGCTGCGGACATGCAGAGTCAGACAGGTAGGACCAGGAGACATCGTGGTGTTGTTTCTCCTTCCTCCTCCGACCGGCTGCTTCCTGCAGATCTTCTTCTTCTTCTTCTTCTACTGTCTCTGTCTCTCTCCTCCTTTCATTTGTCCTTTCATTCCATCTCTGTCTCTCACACTTCCACTCCTCCAGCTCCAGCTTCAGTCTTCACCTCCGCCCCACTGTTTCCTCCCCACGTTTCCTCCGCTCCCTTACCTGTTCCTCCTCACGCCTCCACCCTGCGACCACGGGTCCACGGCGGCGCCGGCGGGGGGGGGGGAGCGGGGTTCACGCTGGCTGAGGTGCACCAGGAGCTGCAGATGTTACAGAGGCAGCTGGGAGCCAATGAGAGTGCGTCGCTCGGACCGCCAATGCATGAGTGTGTGTCTGTGTGTGTGTGTGTGTGTGTGTGTGTGTGTGTGTGTGTGTGTGTGTGTGTGTGTGTGTGTGTGCAACATTAAACTGTAAAGACTAGTTCTAGGTTTCTACACAAAGGTCTGGATGTGCAATACAGAAGCATCAACAAAAACATCTTAAAGTATAAAGGACACACAAAAAAAAGACATTTTAATTTATCAATATTCATCACAAATCTTATTAATTGCACTGATTTAACCACCAAAGGCTAAAAGTCTGAATATTAGTTTTAAACAAAACATATTTTAATTCATTTTAGAAAAAATTATTTTAAATCTATGAACATCTTTGAACTTATTAAATTATTATATTTTTTGAAGATTTATTTCAGTGTAAATATTGTGAATTTGTATGAAGGCATCAGTAAATGTGTGTGTGTGTGTGTGCGTGCGTGCGTGCGTGCGTGTGTGTGTGTGTGTGCATTAACAAACATAGGGTTCTAAACTTAGTGATTTTGTCCCACTGAGAATTTCAATAACACAAAAGTTTCTGAGGATGAGGAACAGCTGCTCTACAAGCTCCGCCCCCTCGCCTAAAGAGAGTCTGACAATCTGCTGCTGCTTCACAGGACAAACACTAACTGCACTGAATGTGTTTGAATGATCCACTTCTCTTCTCTGTCCCTCCTCTTCCTCGTGGTCCTTCTGTTCTTTCTCATTAATGACTTCACTCGATGTCTGATGAAGCCGGAGGGTTCAGCTGCAGGAGGATTTACTCTGGAAACTAGAAACCAGACAGATTGATTGTGATTAACAGAGAGAGAGAAGTCCGTCCCTCCGTCCGTCTCTCTGTCCGTCCCTCTGTCCGTCCCTCCGTCCGTCCCTCTGTCCGTCCCTCCGTCCGTCCGTCCCTCTGTCCGTCCCTCTGTCCGTCCCTCCGTCCATCCCTCTGTCTGTCCCTCCGTCCTTCCCTCTGTCCGTCCCTCCGTCCGTCCCTCTCTCCGTCCCTCTGTCCGTCCCTCCGTCCGTCCCTCCGTCCGTCCGTCCGTCCCTCCGTCCGTCCCTCTGTCCGTCCCTCCGTCCGTCCCTCTGTCCGTCCCTCT